>NW_026533227.1:92500-205000 GCF_028296485.1 Oppia nitens | reverse complement strand
AACAATGTTGTGTCAGCAGCAGTAGCAGCACAAGTAGCTAAAGTGACTACAAAAACCGATCCCGATTTGTCTACCCCTAACATCAATAGCCTCCACCACATTCACAACAACAACAACAACATTAGCCACCATACTATACCTACCAGTATCATCAATACAAGTAGTATTAATAATAATAATAATAATAATATTAATAGTATTAACACTAATAAGACAATAATCAATGGCTGGCAACCAAAGAGTGTCTGTCCACTACTTTATCCCAATTTGAATCACTTGCACACTAACAATGTCTACTAAAAAATATACAGTATATATATATATTTCAATTTATATATATATATATATAATTTGTATTATAATATTAAATATATTAATATATATATAAAGTTTTAAAATTGCTTTTTTGCGACAAGTATCGATATATATATAACAATATAAATATATAAATTTAAAACAAAAAATCAATTAATTAACTATTATATATGTTTGTTTGACATTAATTAATTAAACAATATTATTTGTAAGACATAAATATTATACTGTATATATTTATGTATATATACATATATATATATATATACAGTATATAAATATTGTAAAAATACATTTTTTTCAAACATTCCTATATATATATATATATATATATATATAACTAACTTATTATATAAGATATAACTTAATCTTTAAATCAAATAAATAATAATAATAAAATAAATATTTAATTTTATTATTTCTATATACTATATATTAATAATTTTTTTTGCGGACAATAAACACACACACACACAATGAAAAATTATTAGCTATTTATTATTAATATTATAATTATATATATATATATAATAAATAATAGTCAATAACAGAGTAAATAAAATAATAATAATAATAAATACAGTATTATTATTATTATAATTAATTACTATTACTCTAATGTATTATAAACATTACATTACATTATAAATAAATAACTAACTAATTATTATTATTATTAATGTATGCTAATTGGAAACAAAAAATATTAAATAAATAAATAAAATTTAAATTTTATCAACAACAAAAATTGTCACATAAATTAATCATTACTTTTATTATTATTATTACTATTATCATCATAATTGTCATTAAAAAATTATTGCAACTATTATATATATATTTAAAAAAAATTATACTGTATAAAAAAAATTTAAATTAATTTCTAACTAAATAATAATATTTTATTTGTTTATTAATTATTATTATTATTATTGACGACTTGTAATATAATATATAATACTGTATATCATATGATTTTTATTAATTATGTATAAAAAATAAATAAATAAATATTTTATAAAAAAATATATATTTAGCATTTATTGTGTGGGTGTGTCTGATAAATGTGTGCCTAATAAACAACATAAATGTACATGCTAAAATTTTAATAGTCTAGTATTGGTCAATATCTCATATTATAATTTATCCAAAAAATAAATTATGCTTAAAGTCTATATTATAGGCCTCACACACACACACACACACACACACACACACACACACACACACACACACACACACATACCGGGCAATGATATGGTAGGGCATCGGTATGTTAATTGGACCTGCGCTAGAAAAATCACTAAATATCATATACAATATATATATATATATATATATATATATATACAGTATAATTAGCTATACTAGCAAAACAAAACTGTATGCATAATACTATACAGTATATACCTAACCCCTAACTACAGCACCCCCTGCGACACATAGTGCTAACGCAATACACTAACAAAAAATAAGTTTTTAGTATATAATTTAAAAATTTAGTTATAATTAATTAAATCAATTATCATGGTTAATAGTTATTTTTTTTGTTGTGCTGATAAAAATATAACCTAGCTAATTTTTTTATGAATGTTACTACAATAAAAAAAACTTATTAATTAATAAGTTTTTTAATTAACAAAAAAAACAAATTTAACAAATTTAAGTAAAATAATTTTTTAAAAAAAATTATTTATATTATACTAATAAATGTTTTTTTTAATATTTACAACTTATTTATAAATATTTATTGATATATTTTTTTATTCACAATAACTAGATTTATATATATTAATATATATTATATATTCAAACTATCAATAAACTAAATAAAGTTTTAAACTAACAAATAAAATATTAAATAAACTATTTTAAACTATTATTATTATTATTATTATTATTATTATTATGTAACATATTATATATATATACTAATATAAATGTACAATTATATAGCATAACTGTATAGCTAACTAAAAAATGTTTATTTTTGTGTTTCAAATAATATTTTACTGGCATATCATCAGACAATTGTATAGTATTTTTTGTTTTAAAAAAATACATTAATAATAATAAAGCTAATAGTAATCCTTGACATATAAAACTAAAACTTTTTAAAAAATGTTTAACTAAACTAAATGCTTGAAAACAAAACAAAAATAATATTTAAATCTAGAACTACCAGAAAAAAATAAATAGATTTACATATATTGTGTATTTAATATTAAAATATATTAAATTAATAATAATAACCGATTGACTTAATTATTATTAATAATTAAAAAATAAATAAATAAATATATTTTATAAAACTTTTGATTTTTTTTGCATTAAATAAATAATTTTATTTTATTTTTTTTAGTCTAATCATTAGTCCCATTGAGAGAGAGAGACTACTAAAATGATTGAATAGAAAGAGAGAAAAATACAAAATCATTATTACAAATAATAATAATAATAATAATAATTAAAAACTATTAATTAGTGTCAAAATAAGTTTCTACATATATGTGTATTACTATACCTGTATTTTGTGTTTTTTATCAAATGTTAAAACAAATTGTTTGATTAGTTGTTATTTGTTTTTTTCTAAACAATAAAAAAATTGCTTAACACTAGACATCTATATATTTTTAATAAATAATAATAAATAAATAATGAGTTTTCAACTATAAATATGGTCTGATATCATATTATATTATAAAATAGTATTTAATTAATTTTAATAAATAACAAAAAATGTCTATTAATTTAATCGTTCATTTGATGCTAACCTTCAAACCTTTTTGATTGATAACAACAAAAACAACTTATTTTCAATATATATATATATATATATATATATATATATATATCGGTAGTGTTTAAAGTCTAAAGTTAGACAACTTTTTTGTGTTTTGTTTTATTTTATTTTATTTTTGGTATTTTCAATTCAATATATATATTAATATATATGAGTTCAAAAAAATAAATAATAATGTATATGTAATGTTTTTAGTGTATTTAGACAAAACTATTTATAATATACGGTATATTTATATATATATATATATAAATAAATAAATAAAATAAAGTAAACGGGAAATCAATTGGCAATATTACTTTCAAACGGTGTATAATAATAATAATAATAATAATAATAATAATTTTTTTAGTATTATTTCCTACAATAGTATACTAATAATTTGTTTTTATGTGTGTGAGTGTGTGTGTATTGATATTATTATGTAATAAATAATATTATAATTTAAATTTTTTAAAAAAATATACCTGTACATATTTATAAATAAAATGTTGATTTAAATATCAATTATAAACTTAACTAAGTTAATAATAATAATATTGTTTTTTTAACTATAATTTTAATAATTAATTAATGTTATTATAGTTATTAATATTTAATAAATAAAAAAAATTATGTAAAAAATAGTAACCAAAAAAAATAAAATGCTATTAATTATTCATCGACAAAAAAATACAAAAATGTTTTTATTAAAAATAATGACTATTGAAAATTGTTTTTAATAAAGTAATAATAATAATAATAAATATCTAATAAACTATTCAATAATTATTATTTACTCTTTTTTTTAAAAAAATATTTATAATTATAAAATCTATAATATTTGTGTCCCGGTTTTTTTTAATTAAAAATTTAATTTTTTGTTAAAATGGGAAAATTATCAAATGTTTGCACATTTCCTTTAATAATTATAACAACAATAATAATATAATAATAATAATAATAAGTATATATATATATATATTATTTAAATGTAAAGTGTTATCAATTATATATATATATAAAAAGTATATATAAATATTTTTCCACAAAAAAATATGATATAAAATTTAACACATATATATAAAATAATAGTTTTTTTGTTGTATATTTAATTTAACCCAATTTTTATCTTTACACTCATTGATTAAATAAATAGTTTAATAAATTTTTTTTTCGCTAAATAAAATGTTATATAATAATCATAATTTTTTATTTAAAAAAAATAACTAATAAAAAAATATAATATCAATTAATACTTTATATATACAGTAATATATAATAACTAAATAATATCCATTTAATTCAAATTAAATGCCACATTTGATTATAACTTTTATAGTACTATACTATTGTTTTTATACTGATTTTTATTGTTTAGAAAAAAAATAATTAATTAATTGATTAAAAAAATAATTACAAACAACTATACTATTCAATCAAATAATAATAATAATAATAATAATTCAAATTAAATGCTATATAATTATTATTACTATTTGAAACCACCATGGTAAAATTGACAATAGCTACTGGTGCTCAACTAGTCACGGTGGCCATCGGCCTGTTAGGTCTGATAATCATATTGAGGGCAGTCATATTTTTTCCGACACCACCGGATCCAGTCGACTGTCGACAGCAGTCCAATCATACGTCAATCGATAATACCGACGGCCGACTAGTCAACCGATTTATCCGAGCCCTACGTTTTCGTACGATAACCCGTGCGCCGCAAGTATACGACTCCCAGGAAATCAAATTGTTTATCGAGTTTCTCAATAAAAGTATTATTCATATTATTATTATTATTATCCGTAACTACTGTTCCCCTCAAAACATAACATTTCATCCAATTTTTTTTTTTTAAAAAGGTTTTCCAGCCGTCCATACATCGCCATCGATTGGTCTGACAATTATCAATGAACACAGTCTACTCTATCATATACGGGGTTCCGATCCGAGCCTAAAACCCTATCTACTATTGGCGCACATGGATGTAGTGCCGGCCGAGGAAGACAAATGGCATTCGCCGCCATACGACGGTACCGTCCGACCGGATGGCTATATCTATGGTAGAGGAACCGTAGATCTCAAGGACGTACTAATGGTAAGCACCGGGAGACGGGATTTATCTACAGTTCCCAATTATGACATTCACTATAAAAATAGAAAATAAATATTAATAATAATTATTATTTTAAGGGTATATTAGAATCGCTGGAGTTTTTAGCCGAAACTCGGCACCAATTTCGCCGATCATTTTACGTGGCCATCGGTCACGATGAGGAAGGCCGCGGTCTGGACGGTGCCCGACAAACGGCCAGTTATCTCAGGAACAGTGGAGTTACCGAATTTGAGTACATACTCGACGAGGGACCGTTCATACTTGAGCGGGTTATAATGGGCACTAGTCGATCGGTGGCCATGATCGGTGTTACCGAAAAAGGTTTCGTTAACGTACGGCTAACGGCCAACGGTAAAGTTGGCCACTCATCGGTACCGCCACCTGAAACATCAATTGTTGCCCTATCGCGTGCAGTGGCCAAATTTACGGCCTATACACACCCGAATCAGTTTGGCCGCGGACCTGAACGGCAACTAATCGAATCAATAGCACCGTACGCTACGTTTGCCTATAAGCTACTCTATGCCAACCTATGGCTATTCGGGCCATTGGTTTCCCGACTAATGGAAACGGACAATACGATGAACAGTTTTATCAGGACTAGTACGGCGGTAACAATGTTCAAAAGTGGCGTTAAGGTCAGTCAATTCCCGACTACATATATATATATATACCGTGTATATACTGATTGACTGTCTGTCCACTTATTATAGGACAATATATTGCCGGGCGATGCCTCGGCAACGGTTAACCATCGGATCTATCCGTTAAGTTCCGTACGGGAAGTACTTGAATTTGATCGCCAACTGATTGCCGACGATGACCGCATCCAAGTCGAGATACTCGGCGTACCCATTGAACCGCATCCGATATCACCACGAAATCGGTTCGGCTATCAGGTTATACGCGAAAGCATTCGGGAAGTTTTCCCTCAAGTAGTAGTCATACCGGGTGTTATGTTGGCCGCAACCGATACCCGATGGTTCTTGAATTTTACCCGAAATATCTATCGATTTTCACCGGCTATTATCCCCAGGGAAGATATGGACCGATTTCATGGACACGACGAACGTATATCAGTAGATAATTATGTAAAACTTGTCAACTTTTATCATCATATTATCATCGGATCCGATGATAGTAGTCATCGAGGGTTTAGTAGTTTAGCTAAAGACGAGTTATAACTTATAAGTGAAATATAAGATCAGATTTATTATTATTTTTTTTGTGAAAAAAACAAATCAATTAAAAATATAATTATAAAAAAACAAAACAAAAAGTTTTATATATTTTTTTTAATATACGATATTATCGTCTAATTTGTTAAAGAGATATTTGTTAGCTATTAATAATTAATTAATTAATTATTTAATTTTTTTTAATTAGTGAAATAATAAAATAAAATAATTATTGTAATATATATTGCGTTAATTGGTTGATATGTATTATAATATATATTCATATATATAATTTTTTTTATATTTTCAAAAACAAAAACGAAAAAAAAGTTTATATAATTAATACCTGTATCTAAATATAAATAACTAATAAAAATTTTGTGAAACCTAAAATCCAAATGATATACTAAAATAATTAATTATTAATAATTAAAATAATAATTTTTAAAAATAAAATATTTAATTTTTTTATCACTTATACAATATATTATAAATTACTTAATTATTATGATTTTATTTATTAATTTAATGTTTTATTTGTTTTTTTAAAAATATATAATAATAACAAACAATTTTTAATTGAATTGATTTAAATATTATTAGTTAATTATAGTTAACAAATATATCATTTAAAAAAAACTGTAAAATAAATATTCAAATAATGTAACCAAAAATACATTACAAACAAACAATTAGAGTACAGTTTGTATAGAAATGTTTGTTCATATATATATATAGCTTGTAATTCCTATGGAAAACGTCAACAAAAAATAATTATTGAATATGTATTTAATATGTAGTGTTGCCAACAATTAACAGTATATTAGTGTCAGAATTAGTTTTATTTGATTTATATTTTTATAATTTATAAAAAATGATAATAAATGAATAAATATTAAATTAAATAAATTATTAATAGACAATTATATAAGTTATATATATATATATATATATATATATATATATATATATTTGATTTTAGTTTTTTTTAAAATTATTTTTATTAGATTAAATATATATACAACATATTACATAAAATATTCCGGGATTAAACCAAATAGACAGTTGGGCACTGTATTAATACAATAAATAATGTCACATATTATTATTAATATATTTTTTGGGCGCAATATTCAAATATTTATTAATTAATTAAAAGTTTATACAATATATATATATAATAATTATATAATAATTAATATATTAATAATTATAGCAAACATTAACAATTAATGAATTTAATAGAAATTAAATTAAATTAAAATATTTTTGTTGTTGTTTGCAATTAATTTTTTTTTTAAATTCAGAGGGTATTCGGGTATTAGTTAGTGATATATCGGTTAGTTTTCGGGTAATCAATACAACTCTCTCTCTCTCTCTCTCTCTCTCTCTCTCTCTCTCTCTCTCTCTCTTTCCCGATATTACGGGACGTCATAAATACCATACACACCAATCAACCAAACAGTTAGCTTCTCCGACTCCAATCCTGTGGTTAGGATTTCCTGGTTTGTGTGGTGTGTGTGTGTGTGTGTGTATTACACACTGTGTAATGTATGGGTCATTAAGGATGTGGAGGATTAACATAAAAAAATATAACGAAAAAAATAATTATTTTTTTTTTTTGGTTTGGTTTTTGATGTCATACTGTGTGTATGTTTTTTTTGAAGTTATTTAAGTGCTTATAAAAAAAATAGTTTATATTTTATATATATATAGTATATATTGTATTATACTATAACACCAACAAAAAAATCAATTTAATTGGTGTGTCATACATAAAATATAAGCAACAAATTATTTATTTGATTATTTTTTAAATTAATAAAAATAAAAGTTACCCAAAAAAATGTCTAAAAATATATATATCTTTTAAATATATATATATATATATATATATATATATATATATATATATAACCACAAAATTAATGATTAATTTTGTGTGTGTGTGTGTGTGTGTGTGTGTGTGTGTGTGTGTGTGTGTGTGTGTAAACTATTTGATGTAAACCACAAAAAAATATAATAAATTTTATATTTGCATTTTTTGGTCATTTTTATTGACCAAATATAAAAAATCATGATTTTTTTGTATGTTTTTTGTTGAAATAAGTTTATTTGAAAACAAAATAACAAAAAACAAATCAATTTTGGGATTTTTACCCAAAAAATAAATATAAATAAAATTATTATTTTACATGAAATGCACGATTACTGACATACAGTACACTAGGAGGGGGTCATATGTATGTGTGGGACGGTTAGTCAGTGTCTCTCAAAACCCAAACTAACAAACCTCAACATAAAAAACAAAACAACAAAAATATATACAAAATATATACAAAAAATAGATAATGAGATTCATTAGGAGGAATATACACGAAAATGTGCTTAAATTTTGTTGTATTTTATTTTTATTTATTTATTTATTTTTGTTGTTGATTGTTATGATGGGATGTCTATGATGAGGGATAGAGACACACACACACACACACACACACACACACACACACACACACACACACACACACACACACACACACACACACACACACACACACACACAAACACAAACACATACATACATACACACACAAACACATACATACATACACATACACATACACATACACATACACATACACATACACATACACATACACATACACATACACATACACATACACATACACATACACATACACATACACATACACATACACATACACATACACATACACATACACATACACATACACATACACATACACATACACATACACATACACATACACATACACATACACATACACATACACATACACATACACATACACATACACATACACATACACATACACATACACATACACATACACATACACATACACATACACATACACATACACATACACATACACATACACATACACATACACATACACATACACATACACACAACAATTGTCTACCAAAAAATAAATAGGATATTAATAAAATTAATACTGTATTATACCGATACTGATTAGCTGTATATAAATTATATACAGGTATATAATAAATACAATACATGTGCCCTTATCAAGACACGGGATATAAATTTAAATATATTATATATTTATATATATAACTTATTTAATCAGTTTAACTTAGATATAATATATTTTTGTGTGTGTATTTATTTTACTTTATTTTTTTTTGTTTAAAAAAATTACTGTAATAATAATAAATGTGATATCAGTTAATATAGGAGATTGCCTTTTTAAAAAAAAAAAATAAAATAATTAACGGCAATTAATTATTATCAGTTAGATTTTTTTTTATTGTTTGTTTATTTGATTGCAATTTTATTTATTTATTTTTATTATTTTTTTCATAAAATTTTTTTATTATTCCTTAAAAAACCGATAATTTTTTCAAGTTTATTGATTACTAAAAAATAATTATAAATTGTTTTATTATTATTTTAATATAATTTTGTGTTTTTAATTTTCATCAAACATTACATAAATTATTTAAAATTATTAATTATTAAAATAATTAATAAAATTTTTTATTCAATATTTCAATTAATATATTAAAATTAATTGAATTATTTTTTTAATTTTATTTTATTTGATTAAACAAATAAATCGATAACTTTTAAAATACTTTTTAATTGTATTTTTCATAGCATTAGAAATATGTAGACTAATAATACCAAATAATACTTAATATTATCTCAAAATAAAATAATATTATATAATATATTATATATAAAATTAACTAATAATATATAAAAAAAACATTTTTATATCACCTAAGAGATGGTAATATTTTTTTTAAAAAACTATTTGTATTTTATTATGTATTTCCAATAATTTTCTAAATAATTATTACTAATTATTAATTTATATATAATTTAATTGTTTTTTTTGTGTTAAATATCATAATCTAAAGTACATTACGTTTGTTATATAATTGTTATTGAAATACGAAAAAAATCATTGATATTATCAATAAATTATTAGTAAATATATTATTATTCACAGATTATATATATTTAGTTACTCTAAACAATTAATTAAAACTAATTTTTTTATTATTATTAATTTCAATCAAACAGGATATTTGTGATACAAATTAAGAGAGAGAGAGAGAGAGAGAGAGAGAGAGAGAGAGAGAGAGAGAGAGAGAGAGAAATATATATAAAATACTTGAAATAAATACAATTATTGAGTTTATCTATAAATATTTATTGTATTATTTATTATGAATATAAGTATGTAATAATATTAATCATAATAATAATATAATATAATAATAAATATATCAATCAAATTGATGCTAAATAACACAACTAAATTTACACAACTAACAGGTACTAAATATTATTAGATTATATAAAAATAAAATATTAATAGTATATTAACAATATCTATCAAAATGTATATTAATATAAAGTACATAAAAAATATTGTTTATTATAATAACAATATATTATAATAATAATAATATAAATAAAAAATTATTATTATATTTTTTTATTAGTCATATTAATACTATTAATGTAATAATAATAATAATAATAATACTTATAATAGCGATAACAACAAAAACAACAACAAAATTAGACGACTAATCGGGAAAAATCAATATTTGATATAAAAAATAAAATAAAATAAAACAACATTTCATATCATGTATTGAATGCTATCTCAAAAAAATAATATAATATATTGAATAATACAAAACATAGGGATATTACTAATACTAATACTACTAATACCTGTAATTGTGTTGTATATTATTGTATTGTTATAGTTATAATTATTATAGAGGAACGGTATGTTTTTTTTAATAATCTACTTGCTTAGTTGTTAGACATAGATATAATAGATAGATAGATATTATAATTAGAGATAACGGTGCGATTATTTCCTATCAATTGTTTTAATGCTAATTTTTATTGTTGTCTCAAACACCAGGGTACTATTTGATATTCAGCTAATATATATATATATATATATATATATATAACATTATATATATATAGCATTTAATACTTATACTATGATATATGATAAAAATTGAAGCCTTATATACAGTATATTACAGTATATTAGATAAATTAAAATATTATGTACTTTATATTATTTTTGTTTTATTTAATTTTTTGATAGCAATTTTTAGATTTCCAATGACGCAAATGGGAATATAATTAAATATTATTATTATTATTATTATTTTGATAAATCAAATATTAATGTATGTATTAATATAGTATCAGTCACTATCTTTCAGTGCATTATATGATAATAAGTAGTACTGTATATAATGTATACCAGGGTTGGAAAAATACAAGGTTTTCAAATTTTGTAAAATACAGTAAAATACAAAATGTACTTTTACAATTATACAAAAAATTATATTAACAATAATAGTAACAAAATTTTTTATTAAAATTATTATTATTACATAATTTCAATATAGTTATTAGAATCGTTGTTTTCAAAAAAAAACTATTAAAAATTAATATTAATTATTTTTTTAGTAATATATTTTCAATACCAGAATTAAATTCAAATAGCTAATTTCAAATTTGTTTTTTAAAATTAAAAAAATAATTATTATTATTATTATTACAAAACATGTGTTTATTTTTTTAAATCTTAGTATTTTTGTTACTAGGTGGCGCTAAAAAAAATTTTGTAAGCCAAAATTGGTCATGTAATTTATACATTGTATTATACTGTAAAATACGTTTTGTATTATATATATATATATATATATATACACTTTGTCTCTGCCAACACTGATATATACTGTATATAACGATAATTTTGTTCTTAAAATATTAATATAGATATATATAATATTATCTGTACTCTAGTAGTAGTATCTAAACGGAACTACTTGTCCACAAAGTACTTACACACAACTACACACACACACACACACTATACTAACATTTCATATATTTAACCAAAAAATAAAATTATTGTTACTTTATTTGCCCATAGATTAGATAATAGCTTATTTTATTTAAACATATATATATATATATATACAATATATTTGTTGTATAATTTTCTATTAAAATATTATTATATAAATTAAAATATACACATTATTACATGTATGTATAAATAAATATTAGTAAACAATAGAGAGAGAGAGAGAGAGAGAGAGAGAGAGAGAGRGRGGAAAAATATATAATAAAAAAATAAATTATATCCGGCAAAAAAATAAAATAATTATAGTATTGTAGTTTATTTTTTTATATTAAATAGTAAATTATTAATGATAAAATGATCAATTTAGTTTATTTATTTTTTTTATTAACAAATATATATCAATATATTGTACTGCTTATGTCAAATCAAATTAATTATTATAACAAAAAAAATAAAAAATAAAATAAAAAATATTATTTCAATTTCAACACCCAAACAACGTGTGACACTATTGAATAATTGCAAATTAATTATATAATATTTATATCTAGAGTATATATATATATATACTGTATATATATACATTATAATATGTTTAGTCATAATAAAAATATATATTTATATAAAAAAATAATGTGAAAAATTTTATACAGATATACAGTAGAAAAAATAAATAATTATATCATATTATATAATGGATTTTTTTATATAGTATAGGAAAAAACTAAACTATTATTTATTTATTTTTTTTTGGTTATTATAATAATGATTGACCAACAAATTTGAGATCAAACCATTATATTACTGTATATATGTATACAAAGTTTATTATACTTTTATATATATATATATATATTTAATGGTTAGGTCTCCTCTATATATATATATATAATTGACAATAATATTGGGAGTAAAGCAAATGGTCTCTCTCTCTCTCTCTCTCTCTCTCTCTCTCTCTCTCTCTCTCTCTCTCAACAATATACTAACTAAATAAAAACGTTTACTTTATTTTTTTTTTGGTTAAATAATAATATCTAGGATTGTGGTCATATAGAGAGAGGGCTTGTCGTTAGTATTATTTTTTTTGTTTGAAATAAGTTGAAAAGGGATGGTATGTTAGGCACAACAGTAGTTGAAAATAAAGAGAGACAGAGAGAGAGAGAGAGAGAGAGAGAGAGAGAGAGAGAGAGAGAGAGAGAGAGAGAGAGAGAGAGAGAGAGAGAGAGAWAGAGAGAGAGAGAGAGAGAGAATATAATGTGTATATAATTTTCATCCACGAGTTCATCACTAATATTAAAATATCTATATATATATATATACAGTATATAGAAAATGATAATTTGAAAAAAATAATGTTTTTAAAAGATTATAGACACTCACGTGTGTGTGTGTTAGGGCTGAGCTGAGATGGTTGGGCCCATCGAAAAAAAATATTTAGTTTTTTTTTAAATAGTTAAAACACGAGTTAAACCCTAGATTTTTGCTGTTGTTGTTGTTGTTGTTATTGTTGGTTAGTGTTAACTTTGAGCCACATTGGGTGGGCACTGGGATGTAAAATAAAAAGGGAAACTCATATTATCTATACTCTCTCTCTCTCTCTCTCTCTCTCTCTCTCTCTCTCTCTCTCTCTCTCTCTCTCTCTCACTCACTGTTAGAAATTTTTGTTGAAATTAATCAAAATTATTCAATACTAGCGCCAAAGTGCTGGTACTGTAACTATACATTTACAGTATATATACTGTATATTATATATAGAGGAATGGGATAGGAATTATGGGAGTGATTCCTACTGTGCACAAAAAAAGTGATAGGGATAGGGATGATATAAGGGATGGTTAGGTTAGACTTGAAACTATTGAAAGCAACCAAAAAAATGCTGTTCAACGAGAATCTTGATCACGAATTTTTTTTTTTTTTTTTTTTTTTAAAGCCATTATTATTATTATTAATACATTATTATTTGGTGGTAGTGTTGTTTGTTGGATATTATTTTATAGCATTTATTTTTTTATTTTTTAAAAAGCTATTATACCGATATTATTATTATTATTATTATATACACTGTATGATGATGATAATGATAATACAAAATTTTTTGAAAGTATTTTTGTTTTGTTTGGGCACCAACAACAACACCAATATATACTATATATATATATATATATATATATATATGAAATCCCTGGGTATGTGTGCCCTGGGGGTCTAGGTAAAGGTTTAGGGTATAGTTTTTAAATTGTTAAGCTCCTGTATGTATATATATATATATATATGACCTGATATTAAATTAGATGGATAGGGATTGAAATAGAGAGAGAGAGAGAGAGAGAGAGAGAGAGAGAGAGAGAGAGAGAGAGAGAGAGAGAGGAGTGTAATCTTTATTAATAATTATTATCATCTATTATATACTGGTGTTTGTTGTTGTTGTTGTTGTGTTTTTAGTGAAAATTTATTTTTATAATTTTTTGTTTCGTTACAATTATATAATAAACAAAAAAAAATGTTTTATATAACATATTATATACTGTATTATAAATTGTATTAACTTTTGAATAATATCTTAAACAACAACAATAAGCAAATGTTTATAAACTAAATGCTAAACTAAAACATCAAGTAATACATAATACTTGTAATAATAATAATAATAATAATAATAATAATAACAATTAACTGGTAGTCAGTCTCCTATTATTATTATATTATAATAATAATTACTATTCACATTATTATTATTTAAGCTACCTGTCCCTTAAGGGTCGGCCTGTTTTTATTTTGAACCACTGGAAAAATGTATTAATATATATGTAGGTGCCATAAAAACTAGTTATCAGGGATTTATAATATAAGTTATATATATATATATATATATATTGAATGCTTTATATAAAACTTTTATAACTATAGTAACAAACAAAAAATAGCAGATAATAATAATAATAATAATTGGATGAATGAAAAATCGCGTCAATACATGTTGTGTGTGTGTGTGTGTAATAATTATTGACTTAAAAATATTTGTTAATTTAATAATATTATGTCGAGAAAAATCAAAAATACTTTTATAATACTATTAATAAATAATAATAAATAATAACAATATTTTCTAAGCTTTATGTCAATCAAAAAAAAATATATATATATATATTATTTTTATGGGCACCGGTATCATTAGCACCTCATACAGTATGTAGATATTATGATATATAAATAAGTATATTATTATTATTATTATTATTATTATTAAAAAACCGGATACAAACTTAACCTACGAAACCCAATGTCAACTATAAATTAAGCCATAATAGTATAGATAGAAATTATTAAATAAATAATTTATTATTATATACAATATATATATATYATATATATAAATAAACACATAATTATTTTTAATCTAATAAATCAACACAATTTAAATATTTATTTAACAGTTTTTTTATTTATTCATTATAATTGTCATTATTTAAACATTGATTTTCAAAAAAAAAGTGAAAACAAAAATTACAAATTCAATCAAAGTTTTTTGCTTTTAATAAAAAAACTTACTTTCAATACACAGTATTGGTTTCTTTATACACAATTGATTTAATATATTATTTTATTTTTAAATTTTTTAAATAATGATAATAATAATAATAATAATAATAATGAATATTATAAATAATAATAATAATTATATAATGAATTTTTAAAATTTCTACTAATTTTTTTTGTTTACTCGAAAGAGTCAATTAATATAACATGGAATTAATTAATTAATTATTATTAATAATAATTTAATTAATTAAAAAAAGTCAACTATATATATAGTTTTAACAATCATTGCAATGTTTAATAAATGTATTTTTTWWAATTATTATTATTTTATTTTATTTTTTATAAATAATATGTGTAGACATACATACATTACTTGTATGTGTGATTATAACAAATGAGATAATAATAATAATAACTATTATTATTAGTATAATACAGATTTAATTTTTAAACACATTTTACATAAATTTATATAATAATAATAATAATAATGGTAATTATATTAAATTTAATAATAACATTAAATAATTAAAAATTAAAATTAATTTAAATACTAGAACTTTTGTTTTAAAACCAACAAAACGAGATAATAATAATAATAATAATTTGAAAATAAATTATTAATTACTACAATATTTTGTATAATAATTATAATAATAATTATAAAAAAAGATAAAACTTTTACACAATTGGTTAATTGAAATATTCAATACAACATGAAATGCACAAAATTGTTGTTTTTCATACATTTAAAAAAAAAATTTTATGCACAAAAAAATTAATTAATTAATTTAATTAATAATAATAATAATAATAATAAATAATAATAATAACTAAAACAAATCTATGATAATAATTATTTTTTTTTTAAAAATAAATTTGGCAAATAATTTTCAGCACTTATACAATACTACAATAGAGTGAGAAATAAAAAATATAATAATATATTAATGGGGAAAAAATGATTTAATAAATACATATACAGATTATAGACTCTTTCTATATATATATATATATATAAATATTTGACAATAAAAAACAATCAAATTATTTTGTTGTTAAATTATAACATAAAAGCTCATCATAGGGTTTATACAGTATATTAATAATAATAATAATAATATTGTTGATATTATTTATTTTTTACTATAATTAATAAACAATATATTAAATAAAAAAATTATTTGTTTGTTTAATTAAAGTATACTATTAATACCTGTATTAAATACAGTGTATAATAATAATAATATTATAAATATTAATTAATTATTATTAATATTGTCAATCAATATCATGTAACAAATTACTGGTATAATGTGTTGTTGTTTTATAATAATAATAAAACATTTTGATTATTAATTATTATTATTTTCATTTATTTTYACTAAACAAAAAAAAAGTTTGTCTAAACTAATAATTATTAATATTATTATTAGTTAAGTTTTTTTTATCAATGATATATCAAAAAAACAATTATCCAAAAAAAAGTTTGCAATTTTTCTTATATAGAAAAAGTTTTTTTTCTAAAAAAAATCTAAAAGTAAAAAGTTTTTATTATTGTATTTTCATATATWTATATATATATAAAAATTGCAATCAATTTAATTATTCAAAATTTTTGTTTATAGTTAGAAATAGTAATAATAATTAATAAATTATTGTCAATAATAATAGTTAAAAAAATGCATTTTTTAAAATTTTTTTCCTAATCTTCAATTCGTTTATCAATCAATTTTTTTATATATWTATATTGAAATATTAAACATTTATTTAATTATTTTTTTTGGATAAAAAATGTTTATCGTTAGATATATATACTTTTAAAAAATGTTTATAACAACTTTTAAACTGTTAAATTTTTTTTGTATTATAAAAAAAACAATTAGTTTTATTTTAACCATAATATAAAATACTACCACAAAATTGAAATCTAATCAATTAGTTTATTTGCAGTGCATTTTAATCGTTTACTATACTCTATATATATATATATTCATAGAAATATGCAAATAATGTATTATTTTTGTTTCCWTATAAATATATTAATATCAATAATAATAGTAAATATCATCTATTATTCTCTAAGTCCTAACAATTATTAGACTAATTAAAACAGTTGACAAAAAAAACAACAACTTATATATATATATATATATTAGTTATTAAAAACAATATTATGATAATAGATATACATATCATATCATATATTGTTTACAATATATATAATATATTTGACAATTGACTCGACACACACACACACACACACACACATACTGTATACACCTGGGAATGGTAGGTAAGTATGTGTGTGTGTGTGTGTGGGAGTCAATACCTGTACCGTTAACTGTATGTTAATTATCATATACAGTATGAATCATAATCTACATTATATTTTATTATATATTATATTATATATCAAAAAAATTGTTTTGTAAAATTACTTGTCAATTGTTTTTTTTCTTAAGCAGAAAAATTATAACAATTATATTAATTAATTAGTTAATTAATAAAACAATTAAATTGTGTTTTTTTWAAAACACAATTACATAATATTGAATCATAATAGTCAATAAATAATGTGACTTACATTGTGATTACTACTAGTGTGACAAAACATTACTGGAAACTAATCAATCAATTCAGTTAGTTAGTAGTAGTAGTAGTATAGTATTGCCGATAGTAGTAGTAGTTTTTGAAAACCCAATTCAATTAATTATAATTTCAAAACATTGTCAATATGGCGGCGCATATGTTTTGCGGGTTAGTCTCGTCCGGGTATAACTCCATTGCCGATCTGACCTGATTTTCCGGGAATATCGATGACAAATGAAAATAGAGTTTACGTCGCGAATCGGTCAGCGCCGTCGGCGATACTGGTCGCTGCTGATGATGATGTTGTTGTTGGGGTCGTACAGGTGTTGGCTGATGTATAGGTGACGACTTGAACTCGTGTAACGGTACGCTTGACGGCCGGACCATTGCCGGTCCCAGTGAGCTATGTTGATGGTGTTGGTGTTGTTGCGGTGAACCGGTATTGTTGTCGTTGTTGATGTTGCTGGTGTTCCAGGGATGCGATGGTATGGGCGGCACAATTAGCCCGGAGCCAGACTGTGCCGACCATATCTGATTGGGAAACGGTGCCGGCGGTGGCGTCATATTTAGTCGGGTATCCGATGTCGAGTTTAGCCTCGAAGTCATGGATGATGAATAGCTTGATARTGATAATGATGATGATAATGGCGGCGGCCAGTTAGTTGTCATCGATGATGATGATGTGTAGATAGATGTCGACGAGTCGGGTGCCGAAGCATTTCGGGTGACTATCGTATGCAACGAATCCTGCGATAGTGCGCTCAGGTATTGTGTTGTTGTCGTCGTCTGCGGTACGTATAGCAAGTGCTGCTGTCGTTGTTGTTGTTGTTTCTGTTGCTTCTGTAGACGGGCCAGTGTCGGGCCGTCGGAGCCCATTCGGGTCAGCTGTCGATGTGATTCGTACTGTTGTTTCGGTTGTTGTTGCTGTTGCTGCTGCTGGTGGTGGTGTTGGGCCGGATGTTGYTGTTGTTGTTCGGGTCGGTTATGTTGTTGGTGTTGGTGTAGTGACAGTAGTCGGGGATCGTTATTCGGGTTCAATGTTAACTGTCGTTGAAGTTTTCGGTGCAAATTTTCGCTACTTTTGTGATGCTGTTGTTGTTGTTGTTGCCATCACTGTTGTGTTGTTGTTGCTGACAGTTGTTGTTGTCGGCAGCCAATGATAAATGGCTGGTCATATGAAACGATTGTTTCAAATTACTATTACTATTACCCGACAATAAATTATCACTACTACCACCACCRCCGCCGCCGCTGGTGGTGGTCATTGTCATCGCTTCCAATGGCAACGACTTGCTCGGGATCACAGACTTGGTTCGGGCCAGTGGTAACTTATTTTTACCGCTGCCGCCGCCATTGCCACCACCAGTACCGCAACCGCCAGTCGACTGTAGTGGCAAACTATASGTAACTTTTAGCTTATGATCGCCGGGCGAGTGTTCCCGACCACCACCGCCGCCGCAACAGCCGATGACCTTTGTTTCATGGCCTGCAATTCAATCTTTGCYTGTTCGGCCAGCCGTTCGGTTACCGATTTGTGCGGCTGATTGCCGCGTTCCGGATGATAGTATTTACATTTGTTACCGTAGGTACACTTTTTCCCGTAGGGACAGGGAGGCGGCAAAACATCCGGCGGTTTCGGTCGACGTCGGAGAAAGTTATTCAACGACGGTCCGTGTCGGCCGAGCGGGTCATCGGGCGGCATAAACCGGTCGTTTACAAAGGAGTACATCAGTAGACGTTCTTCGACTACTTTCTTGTAYTCCGGRTTTTCGTTGATGAGATCCCTGTAGTTGTCGTTGGAGACGACAATACCGTCGGTTTCRGCGGCCAAGTTCAAGATRTAGCGGTCGTCGTAGCAGATCATACGTCGGCCGCCGATATTGCGCGACGGCGTAAAAACCAACAGCCGTTCCGATTCYAGTTGTGTTAGGATTTCCTGGTCTATTGGGAGGTGTGTTTGGGAGGTATTCATAAATTAATTTATTAGATTTTATTGATGGTTATTAATAATAAACGGGACGTACCTTTGATGGGTGCATCGGGTCGGGCAACCTCTTTGCGCCACATTGGTACAAAAACGGTAATCTCCCGATGGCCACGCGACTGAAACCAATCGACACACAAACGTATGCCCAGACATGAAAAACACTCTTTGTTGCCGTGACTGATGGCTACGTTGCTGCCGTCGATAACAATTGGCCGCATATTGATACTGTCCGCCAATAATCCGTCGTGACCAACTAACTCATCGGTAATGTTGTTGTTGTTGCTGCTGATGCTGCTGCTGCAGGTACTACCGTTGCTACTGTTATTGCTGTTGCTGTGATGAACTAATGTCTTTCCCAGACCACTGAACACAGATATGGTTGAACTACTGGTGCTGTTGTTGCCGCTGCAGCTGCCGTTACCGGCACTACCATTATTACTACCGCCGCCGGCGCCCAACTTGATTAGTTCGGCCAGTAGTTCATTTTGGCCGGCATTCGGCCCCAGTTTCATCAGTGCAATCTGCACCTGGGACTCGGTGTAGCCAAGTTTTAGGGCAAACTCGACCGATCGGATATACGTGGGGTCRCTGATGTCGGCTACGTCCAGATAGCTAGAGTCGACCAACAATGGACTGGTCGTAACGTATTCGTCGTATTCCTGGTGCAATGTGTCGGATATGGTTCGCGATACTTCGTCGTGATGGTGATGTTGCTGCTGATGATGATGGCCACCACCACCACCACTGCCGCCGCTACCGCTCAGGTCAGTGGTAGTGATGGCCGGTGTTGTCATCGACAGCGCTTCCAATTCGTTGTTATCGCCGTCAGAGTCATAGCTCGAGTCTTCCGATTCCAACAGTCGTCTCAGCGGCCGCTTCTCCGATCGGCTAATATCGGCGCCGCCGCCGCCAGTAGTTRTATCTGGTGTATCCATCTGGTCATCGGATGGATAAAAATAAATAATTCAATTGTCTATAWAWAACACAACTACTTGTGCTAATAGTTTGTGAATATATTTTTGTGACACAACAACATACCTGATGACCAATAGTGGACAGTAGGTCGCAGTCATCGGTGGCCGCCGTCTCAATGCTTGGCCGCCGATAGTACTGTTGTTGTTGTTGATGGTGGTGTTGATGTTGATGATGAAGCAAATCGCTTGAATCCATTAGTTTATTATTGGATTAAAAATTTAATCAATTGATTGATTAATTAATTAATTAATTGCTGTTTCGGTTTGAACTTCGGTGT
Source organism: Oppia nitens (assembly GCF_028296485.1). Classification (NCBI taxonomy): domain Eukaryota; kingdom Metazoa; phylum Arthropoda; class Arachnida; order Sarcoptiformes; family Oppiidae; genus Oppia; species Oppia nitens. The sequence goes on along the minus strand of NW_026533227.1, from coordinate 183,296 downwards.
CCAGTTCATCACAAATTGGTGGTCATCATCGATGATGATTATGATAATAATGTCAATGGCTGTCATAGATAATAATAATAATTAAAATTAATAATTAAAACTAAAAATACAATTAGTTATTATTATATTTTTTGTGTGTTTGACCTAGTTAAATAAATTAGGGACAAAATAAATAATAATTATTTTTTTTGTTTTTTTTAATTGTAATGTATAAATAGCTTTCGACAACGACATAAATAATTTTTTTTATAAATTTAAATTATTAATATAATTACTATATTATAGTGTAATAACTGATAACTAATACTATTAGTTAATAATAATAATAATAATATTGTGAATTGCATTGAATGACAGCAATAGAGATATATATATATATAGACGGGTATTATTAATAACCGATTGCACAAAAAATATGGTTTAAAAAAATTATGGGTCAATACAATATTATCGGGTAACGGGTAATAATGATTTACCCGGTGCGGGGTTCCGGTTCGGTATCACCGGTCTATTCGGGAATTATTATTATTATTACTATTTATATATTATATAAAATAGTTGTCAAAAAAATTAATAATAATGTAATGTAAAATATATGATAAAAAATTGTTAAAAAATAAAATAAAATTAATAATRAAAATTTCACCCCACATACAATTATATTATTATTATTATATGTTGCCATTAAGTTAATTAAAAATTTATTAATTAATTAACACAAAAATATATCATATATTGTTGTTGTTGGTCACTTAAAATTTATATATATATATATATTATCCTGGTCACAATAATCATATTTAGTAGTAGTAGTAGTAGTAGTAGTAGTACTAAGTGTGTGCTGATGTTTTTAATAATTAAATAATAATACGGTGTTTAATAATAATAAACATATTATTTATATATATATATATATGAAATATTTTTATATATATACACTGAAACATATTAGACACTTACATATAAATATATATATACATACACACACTGTATATACAAATAAATATATATATATATATATTATATATAACAACAACTACTATACACATACATAATGGCAATAACACTAACACTYGAGTAGTGTAAGTGTGAGTGAGTGTGTGTTTGTGTGTGTGTGTGTAAGCACTGGTAGGTTATTCTGGTAGTCAGTCACCTCCCCTTTCATACCCCTCCAACTATATGTGAATATACAGTATATATATATATAGTTTTTAGAGCGCAGGTAAGGAATCGAGATTTTAAGGCCATCATCACAGCCAAGCTCTCTCTCTCTCTCTCTCTCTCTCTCTCTCTCTCTCTCTCTCTCTCTGTGTGTGTGTGTGTGTGTGTGAGAGAGAGAGAGAGAGAGAGAGAGAGAGAGAGAGAGAGCACTAGTATGTATGCTATGTATGTATGTRTGTGTGTGTGAGAGAGTTGCCCTGTGCAACAAACTGATAGATCCGGTTGCAAAATACATTGAGAGAGAGAGAGAGAGAGAGAGAGAGAGAGAGAGAGAGAGAGAGAGAGAGAGGAAAAATTGTTGCAAAAGGTAATGTCTCTCACGACACCAACATGTATTTTGTTGGTTGGTTGGTTGGTTGGCTGGCTGGCACTGGTAGTAATATATATATATATAGTAGTGATATTGAGTTTAACTAAATATAATACATGTATATAATATTATGTATATATAAAAGCCAACGCATCCTGTTTCTCCAACAGGATCTTCCCTTTTATAATATAATATATATATATATATATATATTTATAGTATGTATACCATTCCCCTCTCAGTATATATATATATATATATATACATGCCATGCATTTATATAATATTATAATATATTTTTAATACACATTTATTTATTACACAGTATTATTATTATGTATGTTATGTATTAGTTATGTAAAAGTTTTTTTTTAAATTTATTATTATTATTATAAATAATATGAATTTATTTATATATATATRTWTATTTTTGTATTTATAAAATAAATTTTAATCCATGGTTTTATTTCGCAACTATGTTATGTGTGTGTGTGTGTGTGTGTGTGTGTGTGTGTGTGTGTGTGTGTGTGTGTGTGTGTGTGTGTGTGTGTGTGTGTGTTAGATAAAAGTTATAAATTAGTTTAAATTTTTTTTAATTAATGTTTTATTTTGTTAATGTCACCCTATTATTGAGATTATTAATTATATCAATATACTATATATATATATAATTATTTACTTTATTTGTTATTAATAGTAAATTTTTTCTATTGATAAACAAATATATAATAAGCATTTAACTTATAACAGATAAAATCTAAGATTATTGACATTATTTTAAATTTAAAAAAAATAAAATAAATAGTTTTATTTTGTTATTGTCGTCTTAGTTTAAGTTTTACATTTATTTTTTTTAAATAAATAAATTAAATTAAAATAGGAAATCCCAATCATCATTTTATTTAAATAATTTTTGACGTCCTTATTAATTAACAGATAGAGACCTAGTTTACACACACACACACACACACACACACACACACACACACACACACATACATACATACATACATACATACATACACACACACACACACACACACACACACAAATACATACATACATACATACATACATACACACACAACAAACAATTATTTCAATCAAATCAATCACTTATAATAAAATTTTTAACTATGACTTTGAATCTAAAATATTGAAATTAAATAACAGTTAGTATTATATTTTTACAAATAATAAAAAATTTAATGTCAATAATTTTTATATTTTGATTAAAAACATTTTTGTGTCAATAATTGCAATAAATTTTTTATCCATAAATATAACCAAAATAAAAAAAATAATAATTTTGTTATTATTAATAGTATTATTGTTTCTATTGAATAACAAATCTAAAAATATAATCAAATAACAAACACAAAAAAATGTTTTATTTGTTTAAAGAGATAGCAATTTTTTATGAAAAAAATCAGTCAATAATTTTATATTTAGATTTTTTAAAAAAAAAAATTTAATTAGCAAAAATACACCGATGAATATTACCGGTACAACAAAAATATATATATATATATATATTTATTTTATTTTGTTTTCAAAATTTTATTTAATCATGAATTTTTCGAAATATTTGTATTTGACTAACTATATTGACTTTATATATATATATATATAATATAAATACAGTATATTTATAAATAACTATTATATTTATAAAAAAAATCTTTTTAAGTATTCATTCATTCATTCATAAAAAAATTCAATTCAATTAAACAAATATAAAAAAATGAGACATTATTTGATCTAAAAAATTACATACATATATATATATATATACAGTTATACAGTAATGTATTACTTATACATATAGTATCATATATTATATACATATAAAATAATAATAATAATAATCCATTAAAATCTAAATATCAAAGTGTAGTTGAATTTTACTATTATTGATAATTTTTTTCCTTTAAATGTTAAATAAATAATAAAATAAAATTGTTTAATATATATATATTTTTACTAAAATTATTAATTTTGATCAAGTGGATTTTTTTTAGAAACTTTTAGTATATTGTTAATTATTAATTATAATTAATAATAAATGTTGAATCATATATATATATATATTGTTATTGATTACTAAATAAACAATTTTTTATATTATCACTTATCATAGATTATGAAATATCTATTTATAAATTATATTGGTAAATTAAACAATAGTTTATTGTAATAAAAATACGTAAATGTTATATTGATTTTGTATATATATATATATATATATAATTTTATTAATCCGGTTTAAAGTATAATTATATTATAATTATTACTATTATTAGGAAAAAAATACTAACAATTCCTAACATTTCTATATATATATATATATATATATTTACATATTATATTACAGTTATATACGATATAACATATAGAGAGTATATACATGTATATATATATAATATTAATTATTTAATTATTTAATACCTAATATACAGTATATTACTATACATGTACCGGTATATGACATTCAATATTACTGGTATATACTGTACTGTACAGGAATATACAGGAAATGATATTAAATAATAATTTATTAAATAATAAAATTAAAAAAAATAATAATTTTGCCCTAATTTTGATTATTATTTAATTTTAAAAAAAGAGTATTATAGAAAAATTGTCTATAAAATTAAAAAACAAATAAATACTATTTATTATTTTCAAAAACAAATCAATCTTTTATTTTATTTTTGAGGTTATTTTGTACCGTAATATATAAATTATTATCCGATAATAAWTAATAATATTAATATTAATAATAAATGAGATACAGTTTTTTTTGTTGATAAAAAGCATTAACCTGAAGATTGTATTTGTTATATATATATATAAATAATTAYCAATTAATTATTTTGTGACAAATAATAATAATAATAATTGCAATATTCATTAATACAATATACACTATATATATATATATATATACGGTACTAATAATAATAAAACTAATATACAGTTAATATTAGTTAAGTGTGTGTATGTATCGTAAAATTCAATTATACGGTATTTTATATTATATAAAATAATGGGTTATTATTATTGATAAATCACATATTGTTTTTAAAAAATAGTTATACAATTTGTTTGTTGTAATTGTGTGTATGTTTTATTTTGTTTTTTTTGTGTATGTATCGATAGGTTTTTTAATTAGTGAAATATACAGATAGTTATAATTAATTAACTAACTACTCATCAAATCAAATCAAATTAAAAAAAAATTGTTTAAAAAACAAACAATTTATGAAAAAATTATTATTAATAATAACTAAACAAAACAAATACATTTTTTTTAATAAAAAAAAGCAATTAGTAATCAATTAATCACATATAATATACAATATATGTGTGAAATACACTTTTAATTAAGATATACAACAAAACATACAAAAAAAACTAATCTTTTTTTAAAAAAAATACAATTTTGTAACCCAATTGATTGGGGGGCGGAAAAACAATTCAAATGATAATAATAATAATTTAAAATTAAGAAAAAACAAAAAACAAATTTTAAGACAAGAAAAAAATTATTGAAAAAAAAACAATCATTTGTTGAAAATGGTGTCAACTAATAGACAAGTAGTTTGTGTGATCTGATTAGAAAACTATAAGATTAGATAATAATAATAATATAGATATATATTTAATTAGTATATTATAAGAAAGCAATGGTAAGGAACGGGTGATAATAATAATAATAAAAGAAAGAGAGAAAAATAGAGGACACCATCAATAGCAGCGGTGACGACACGACAGTATAATCACAACTGATTCACAATCGCAGTCACTTCTCTTCGCACCATTCGTTCTCTTTGCGCACCTGTTCTTCTTCGGCCGGATTGAAGTCATTCTTGATGTTGAATGTCTTGCGAATCTCCTCAGGTGTCTTGCCTTTGATCATATTGGCCACTGTCTTGCAGGTAACGTCCAGTAGGCCTAAAACACACAATGAGAGAGAGAGAGAGAGAGAGATAGAGAGACAGATAATTAATCAATCAATCAAATCAATTGTCGTATTATGTGATCAGCAGAAACAGATCCAATCGGTCGATTGACATTGAAATAGCTGACCAATAGATGGTTTAGTTATCCCAATGCAATCAATCAACCGAATCGAACCGATCGACCTGTCTGTGTGTGGCCATCACTACGACCACTGGGTTGATGGGGGGGGGGAGCGATCAATTGATTCAATCAATCGGGTGGTCAATCAACCCATACAATCACTGGCCACCGCMACCACTACTAGGCCATCACCCGATCCTTTTACCTTTGATATCCAAATAGTTGGCCGCCAGGATCAGCTCAAACAGTGTACCCTGGTCAACTTTCAAGAAGTCGGCATCCCACGACGATATATCATCGGTACGTTTCTCTTTGTTTTCGTCATCATCGGGCGACGGCGGATCATCTTTGTGATAGGTTGCCCATTGGATCACCTTTTTCAGTATAGTTGAATTGACATTGGGCAACGGTACCACTTCCTCATCTTCATCGTCCATACCCAGATCTTCGAGCATTGTTTTGATGGTAACCGATAACTTGGCGATCTCGACGTCCACATCAAAAACTTCGCCGTCGGAACTCTGGAGCTTAATGTTGGGCATCGCTTCTCTGGTGATAGTAATGGATTGATTCACAACCTAATGGATGAAATGGGATTCAATCAGACAATTATATGTTYGAAGTACTGCTTGAAGACAATATCAAAGAGTTGTTTAACTCACGAGTTGTTTGTTGTTGTTTTTGGTGGTAATAATCAAATGAATTGAAAAAAACACAAACAATAAGACAATTGAATGAATCGATTGATTGAATCGACTGTTTGTTTGACTATTAATGTGAATGTGTTTTACGTTTTGATTATTTAGTATTAGTTTATTGTTTTGTCTGTTAAAAAAAATGTTTGTACAGTAATAACGTCTCGTTTTATATTTTTTACTCAATTGTTTTCAACGGTTTTTATTTGCACTTCAAATACACAGTGTATTCAAAAAAAAAATAATAATAAACTATTTGAACGTTATTTATGTTGTGTGCGCGCTATCGATCACTCACTCAAACAATATATATCTATATAAAAAAAAGGTAATAATTTTATGTACCGCTAATTTGGACCGTTTTTATATATAGAAAATGTTAATATATGGTTTAGATATTAAGTAAAATAGGCCATTAACTATGTACCGAAATTATGTGCCTATTTATTATTATTATTATTATCACTCTATTGTATTGATTTATAGTTGTTTTTGCTTACGTAATGATTGCTTTAATAATTCAATAGTTTTTTTTGTTGAACTTTTTCCATAAATTTTCTATAGATTTAGTCAACAATTTTTATTTTAAAAATAAAAATCTATTAGTTATTAATAATTATAATACCAATTGTATGATAAGTTTTGTAGTAAATTTCCATTGAATTTCCATTACTAGATGTGAACAAAAAAAATTCAATTATTAATAAACTAATTATTAAATATCAAAAAAAATAATAATTTATAGTTTATTTATATACACCTAAACACTCGCTATAATTACATTTATTTTTTATTTAAAAAACTTGTAATAATTGTAAAAATAATGTTTCTCTGTTTATAAATTTTTAAAGTTTTAATTAATTAATTAATTATTAAAATTAAGTATTGATTAAATACAATACTATTAGTTTATTTTAGTTTTTTTTTTTTTTTTTAATAATAAAATCACTAACTATTGAAATATGTTTTTAAATAATTTAACTGTGAATTTGACGCCATTTTTCCGCATATAAAACTTGAAGCTAAAAATTTTTTAGTTTTTTTTGTTGGAAAAAAACTAAAAATTGAAAAAATAAATTTAATATTTAAAAAAAAACATTTACTTTATTGAGTAATAATTAATAGCCTTTACTGTGTAGTGGTAGTAATGTTAGACACTATACTAGACGGGATAGGATTAGTGACTGACCATTAATAAAAACCCTAAACCGTGGGTTCGGTTTATATTAGTTTTTTTTAGAAAAAAAATAAATTTTAATTATTATTAATATGTTTTTCCACCGAAAAAAAAATTGTATTTAGAAAAAAAATTATATTTTATTTTTATAAAAAAAACTAAGTTTTTTTGTTGTTGAATAACTTGGTTTCCAATATAATAATAAATAAATAGTTTTCCGGTTTTTTCCAATATAACTAAACTCTAGTGTATGACTCTAGTCTATCCCCTACTACTGTAATACAGTGTGTATTAGAAAATATGTATTGAAAATGAATGCAATTTTTTTTTTCATTCAATATTATTATATTATTTTCTATCTCTATCTCTAAACACATATAGTATTGGACTTTCAATGGTTGATAACATATATATATATACATACAGTGTGTGTGTATATATGTATTATAACAGTGACTATAGATTTTTCCAATACTATTATACAGCCATAGCTTTAATGATTATAAGGCAATAATACTTTAGTAGACATAGCATAACATACACTGTGTATATAACATATAACTTATAACATCTGATGCATTGATTTTTTTCAAAAGGTTTCAATTAGTAATGATATTATTATAATAATAACTGTGTGTTTGAAACCACTAGTAATACTACTAATAATAAAAAAATAAAATTTTATTAATTAATTTAACTATTTATTTATCATTTAAATTATTAACTAATCATTCAATTAATTAAATCCAGTCTCAAAACACATAATAATAATAATAATAATATTGTATTGAAATATGTTTTTATTAAATACTATATATAATAATAATTGAATTATTTGTTTATTACTTATTGTTGTTATTTGTTATTCAAAAAATAAATAAAAAATAATTTATTATTTTATTACTGATGTGTCGGATGAGGAGGACTACAACATTACCATAAGTTCTTCACATCATTATCTTCATCATCAACAACGACAACAACAACACCAACAACTTGTGTGGTGTAAGTGTTTCGGTGATACCGACGGTGAGTTTGTGTGTGTGTGTCGACCAACTGACCAACCAATTGACGCGTATCTATATAGACATACCTGTCCTCCAAATACATTGATTCAAATCAACACATCATTAAATACATACCATTTGTTGGGTCAGCTGTTGAGGAGTAGGAGGAGGAGGAGGAAGTGGTGACCACCTGAAGTGATACCCAATTGTTTGGATCAAAAAACCATTTGTTGGATCACTTTAGAAAATACCTACCGTTTCCCGGCATCGGACGTCATCATCGCAATCATGGCAATGGCCGGACACTCTGGACAAACATTGAACGATCGGCTGAACGCTGCCCGCTATGCACTGGCCGGCCAAGGMCTGGCCCGTGTCGTATGCAAGGCGACTACCGAAGAAGTTAGCGGCCCGAAGAAGAAACACTTGGACTATCTGTTGCAATGTACGCACGAGCCGAACGTCTCGATACCGCAGTTGGCCAACCTATTGATCGAACGGACCAATCATTCCTCGTGGGTAGTCGTCTACAAAGCGCTGGTAACTGTCCATCATTTGATGTGTTACGGTAACGAACGATTCACCCAATATCTGGCCTCCAGTAACTGTACGTTTCAGTTGTCCAACTTTTTGGACAAAACTGCGGTCAAAGGYTACGAAATGTCGACATTCATCCGTCGATACGCCAAATATCTGAACGAAAAAGCCATGTCCTATCGTACGGTTGCGTTTGATTTCACCAAAATTAAGAGAGGGTATAAAAATAATAATTATTAATAATTACCGATAATTTTTGATTTTGTGTCTAACTGTTCCTCTAATTATGTTTTTTTTGATGATTATATCTGTCTGTATGTATGTGTTAACCACTGATGTCTTTGTGTGTGTGTGTGTGTGTATGTGTTAACCATTGATATCAATGTGTGTGTCTGTGTGTGTGTGTGTGTGTGTGTGTGTGTGTGTGTGTGTGTGTGTGTGTGTGTGTGTGTGTGTGTGTGTGTGTTAACTATTGATATCAATGTGTGTGTCTGTGTGTGTGTGTGTGTGTGTGTGTGTGTGTGTGTGTGTGTGTGTGTGTGTGTTGACCATTAATTATCTTTTTTTTGTATGTATATATATATATATGTTTGTAACCATTACCGGTATGTACTGTACAGTATATTAGTTTTAATTGTCATTTTACGGTAAAATATGTCTTATATAATTACAGTGTTTTATTTTTTTWWWAAAAGACAACTATTGATTGTATTGTATAATCTTCCAGGTTATCCGTCTACCTAAATATTTTCTCCCCTCCCCGTCCCCCCCMAAAAAAACTAAATGTTTCAATTGAAATYAATTATTTATTWTTTTTTTATAAATTTGAATGACAATTATTTTATTTATTTTTAATTTTTTAATTACCTTAAAAATTTGTTGAATATCATACATGTATACCGATAATTAGTATAAGTAATGGTGGTTCCTATGTGTCATGTTTTAGCAAAGAGGACGGWTCSCTKAGATCGATGAGCACCGATAAGCTGATCAAAACAATACCGACACTACAATCGCAAGTGGATTCCCTACTGGAGTTTGACTGTTCGGCCAACGATCTGACCAACGGTGTTATCAATGCTGCCTTTATGTTATTGTTCAGAGATCTGATCCGATTGTTTGCCTGCTATAATGACGGCATTATTAATTGTTTGGGTTAGTTATATCTTTTTTTWTATATATATATATATCTACCATTCCCTACATCCCTCTCTCTCTATTCCCCGACACCCCTCATAATTACGTGCTGTTTATTATGTGTTATATATTTGATACCATTAGCCTATCTCTCTCTCTCTCTCTCTCTCTCTCTCTCTCTCTCTCTCTTTTTTTACTCACCCACTCACTCACTCACTAACTGTTACTAACCTATCACATAACCTAACTAATCCATCCAATGTCTTATATTTCCAACAATAACAACAAAATTAATTGTTATTTTATTTTTATTTATTTATTTTTTGTTTTATTGTACTCATATATCCTTATCAAYAAAAAAATATCAATTGTTATTATTGATTGAATTTATATGACAGCAAAAAAAAATATTAATTGATTTTTTTTAATATTATTTTTTTCTCTATCTATCACTTAGAAAAATATTTTGATATGAATAAAAAGCAGGCCCGGGAGGCACTGGACATATATAAAAAGTTTCTGATACGTATGGATAAGGTATCGGAATTTTTGCGTGTAGCCGAAAATGTCGGTATCGATAAGGGAGAGATACCCGATCTCACTAAGGCTCCCAGTTCCCTGTTGGACGCACTGGAACAACATTTAGCACAATTGGAGGGCAAAAAAGGAGGCGCCGGTGGAGGCGGAGGAGGACAGTCATCATCAACAACAAAGTTAGTGTTTTTTATATATATTGATGACATTTATATATATATATATATGATATGTGTGTCGAAATTAGTTGTTTTTTATATTGTATTTTATTTCGACAATTTTTTTCCGTCAATTTTTTTTAATATAATTATTAATTATTAAGTTTTATTTTTGTTGAAGTATTTAATATTTGGTTTTTTTTTCTCTCTATATATTTCTCAATGTTGTTGATTAACACATGTTTTATGTCGAAATTTTTATAAAATATATATATATATTATATAAAAATATTTGATTCAATGTGTGTTTTTTTGTTGTTGAAATATTTATGACATTTTTGTTTTAATAATAATAATAATAATTTACTGATAACTTGTTAGTTAGTGAATGTGTGTGTGTTATATAATATATGTGTTATATTTTGTTTGTTTGAAGGTGTGATTCATTTATTTATATAATAATTATTTTTTATACATAGATTTTTGTTATATAAACTATCGCTATGTTTATCATTTAGAGAGAGAGAGAGAGAGAGAGAGAGAGAGAGTTAATGTGTTATATCCCAGTGCTAGTGATGTCAGTATATGGGGGGAGGGATTGAATTTTGGAGGGGATATAGGGGTAACATAAAGGCATATGTTATTTAATATTGATTAGAAAATATTTTTTTTATTTGATAATTGTTTTTTTCACTGATTAATTAATAATGACATTTGTTTGGAGAGAGAGAGAGATTGAAACAAACAATCAAACAAATAAAAAATAAATAAATACAAAATTAATGACACAATTACCCAGATATATCATATCATATATAAAAAACATGTTTAACCTATTATTATTGAAAACTATTATATATATAATATACGATTGTATAAAATGATAACAACAAAAAATTTTTATAATTAAAAAATATTAATTGTTTTTTTTCGTAATTTTTTTTGTGTGATACTCTTGTGAAACAGCACATCATCATCGGTAACGTCATCGGCGGCCACAAATGGATCGGTAGTACAGCAGCAGCCGATGGCCTCCTCGGCTGCGGGAGGGGTTGACTCGTTCAACAACAGTGGACCCAAAGATGAGAATTCATTGAAGAAGGCGCTCGAAGAAGAGGAACGTATGCTTAATAAACTCAAAGTATGGACACAATTGCAAAAGTGATTGCAATTATTATCACTTAATTTATTATCATTATATTTGATATATATATTTGTTTTGTTGTTGTTRTTGTTGTTTAAAATCATAATTTTGATTATACAGTAGTATAGTGTATATACAACAACAACAACAAATCATTACCGGTAATACCCGGTAGATATGTATACTGTATGTTGAAGTGTTTGTGCACCTGTTTGTTAGTAATGCTTTTTTAAAAAAATAATAATAATCTCAATGCACGCATCACTATTGATATGCATGTTATTGTTATTACCGTATATGTTAATAGCTGACGGTTATGTATATTATATGTTTGTTTTTTATTATTATTTTATTTTATTTTTAATTTACTCATTTGCTTATGTTTACATTATTATTAATCTATTGGTTTTTATATTGATATTTATTGCATGTTTTTTTTCATTGTTATGATTGACACTCTCTATCGTCTATCCCTTTTTTCATCCCCACCACCACCACCACCACCACCGCCATACATGCCTGTGTRTGTGTGTGTGTCAATATATGTGTGTGTRTGTGTGTCTGTACCGGTAGATCACTAGTTGCCATGAAATTGACGCACCTTTTGTTTGGACACAAGATAATTGGCTGGAAGTGGTTAGTAGTAGTAGTAGTACTGTGCTATAGTAGTATAATACTAACCATATCCTCTCTCTCTCTATGTTTAATGTATGACTTCCTTCCACTGATTAACCTATTAATTAATTAATTGCATATTATGTTATTGAAAATGTTGTTTTATATATATAATTATTTTCCTAAAAAAAAACTAAAACAATAATAACCACTAAACAACTTGATTTTTTTTTGTTGCATCCCTTTCCTATCCTAAACAATAAATGTTTGGCTAAATAAATGTCTAATWATTATTATTATTATTATCTGTCTATAATCAAAACGCTATGCTCTCTCTCTCTCTATCTCTGTGTGTGTACTAACTAATTGATAATTTTTGTGACTTAAAAAAAATGTTTTGTTTGTGGATTTAATTTTATCTTTTTTTTATATATTTGTTGTTTTCAAAAAAATCAATTTAACCAAAAAAAACGAAAAACAGGAGAAACATCTACAAGAAAAGGATAGCGGATCCAAAGGAACCTACAATCCATTTCTATCGATGTCACCGACARCTGAAACATCGCCGACCAGTAATGACCCGATGACGACGGGGGCGTCGGCGGCGGCCAAAAGTCAGCACTTATTAGATTTTTTGAATGACACCCAAAACTCGTTTATTAGTAGTAGTAATAGTTTTAATAATAATAACAATAGTTTTGGTAATATTAATACTAAAAAATGGTTTCCATAACCTAAACAATTCAGGCAAAGCCAGCGATGACCTGTTAGGACTATCGGGAGCGTCGGCCAATCCGTTTGCCGATATACTGAACGCTGCACCACATCATCAACAAATGTCTTTCATGACCGGCGGCGGCGGCGGCGGCCCGACAATGGTTCCAATGATGCATCAGCAGCAGCAACAGCAGACACCGTTCGGACCGATACCTACGGTAACTACGGCCCCGACGACCAACGGTAGCAATATGTTTGCCTCGGAGGACGGTTTTGCGGCCGCTTTTGGCAAATCAAATACAACATCGCACGCAGGTATGTCCAGCTATTTCMTTACCCGATTCATGTTGTTAATCATCTTTTATTTATCAGTAAACAAATTGGTATTATTGTTGTTGTTGTTATTATCACTAATTTGATGATAAATTTTGTTTTGTTTTTTTTGACCACAAATTGATTTGTTTTTTTTTAATATATAATTGATTTTCATTGAATGATTGGACCAAAAAATATGTATATATTTTTTTTAAGGGAAACCCTCAGTATTGTTGTTGTTGTTGTTGTCCATACAGTCCGCTGATTGACTCTGAACTAACCAAATAACTCTTTTATCTATTATTATCTATTTTTTTATCTATCTATCTATCTCTCTGTTTCCACTATTCATGCTTTCCTTTAACTGGGGAACACCACGTGTGTGTGGGTGTGTATAGATGAGGGTAAGTGTCATACTAAATTAATTGATGTTTGTCCTACATATATTTGTAACACTATATTTAAAATTACACTTTAACTCATTTAATTACTTTTTCCAYCCCTTCAATATCTAACTAACCCMTACTCCCTGTCCCCTGAACTCCACTATGTGAAAACCACTCTATCCTACTACACTAAATTGTATGACCAATCAATCGGCATCAATCAGCAACCAGTAAGCTGCCAGTGCCCGGAACAGCAGCGGCCGACGACTCGAAATCATCGTCACCGTCGCCTACACACGAAATACGTGGCGCCGGTACGACACCAATACTGCCGGTTCCGCCCGACACTGGTTTCGGCGACGACAGCGGCATCGAAGAGAACGCATCGCGCGGCACCAGTCCGTTGCCGCCGTCAGCGGCCATATCGGCGCCGCCGCCTTCCGGCGAGAGCAGTCCGTTTAGTGGCCAATCGTTTGAAGCTTCGAACGCTTTTGTGGCCGCATTTGGCGACAACAGTAGTAGTAGTAGTTTCGATACGACTCACAAAGCGTCGCCCGCAAGACCGCCGCCACCACACGATGCAGCCCATCCTCCCACTAGACCACCACCTCCGGCGGCTTCGAGCAATGAAAATCTATTCAGTGACCAATCGGATTTTGGTAACGATATGACCGCCGCTATGGGTGCCACGGCCGCCGCCATGCAATTTACTGGATTTGATGCCAATCAACAACAACAACAACAACAACAATGGCTCATTCAGCAGCAGCTGATATATCAGCAACAACTAGCTATGTCATCACAGATGCCGGCTGCTGCTGCGGCGGCGGCCACCAAACCGGCCAAAAAGCCGTCGGCTTTCGAAGATCTGGACTTTGCGATGCGCTCGACAATGAGCAAACCGCCGAAACCGGTTGGCCAGCAACAGGCTATAGCTGCTAATGCTATACCACCCGGTGGTGGTGCTGCTGCTGGAGGTGGTGTAATGTATTTTCCGCCGGGAACTGTTCCGCCGGCAGGCTATGTAATGATGCCGGGAATGGTACCTCCGGGAGCTGCAATAGCTTCCGGTGCCGTTACAGGTCATTCATTCATACATTCATTTTTTGTTTGTTGTCCATCACTGAGGGTTTCCACATATTATATAAATATTTTTTTGTTGATTTGTTTTTTTTTGTTGWKTTTTTTATACYATTCATTTGACTGACTGATTGATTCATTGATTGATTTGTTGCACACATATTGTTGATATTATTATTTATTTTTCACATTTTTTTTTGGTTTTCAATTTTTATTATTCAATCGCTTAACCACTACTACTACTAACTACTTAAATATTAATCGCAATTAAAAACCAAATAACAAAATGTTTGGTTTAATATACTGTATATATATAGTTAACGAATGTTTCATTTGTTTTTTATATATAATTATTTAATTAGGTTTCGATGCGTTCGGCGATGTATTACAACCGCAGTCAATGGCCAACAAAAACGGTGCGGTCCTCGCCAGCCAACAGTACACAGCATCGCAACAACAACAACAATCGCAAGCGGCCAGTGTTGCCGCCGCTGCGGCCGCCAATCAATCGCTATTCAAGGGTGACCTGGACTCGAGTCTGGCATCGTTGGCCTCCAATTTGGACATTAAGGGAACCAATGGATCGTTCAAAAAGTTTGTCAAAAAAAAAATTAATAATTTTTATATTACCCAAAACAGTTTTGATTTTAGTTTTATTAAATTTGAATGCCTTAAACCATATCATACTTTTCTATTGAAGATTTGGTCAATTTTCCAGTCCTAAAAATACAGTTAAAACGGGAGCACCCGTACAACAACAGCCGGGAGTTGGCGGCCAACAGCCTGGTATGGCATGGAATCCCGGCGCCCAACAACAGCAGCAGCAGCCAATGGTCTGGAATGTYGGCGCCGGCGGCCAGCAGCCAATGATGGTCGGACAGCCCGGTATGATGCAGTCGAACGTAGGCGGCGGCGGCGGCCAATGGCCGGCCAGTATGCAGCCGATGATGGCTACTGCTGCTGTAGCGCCCAATTCTATGGCGTACGGAGTTCCCGTAAGTTTCCTGACTTTACCCTTTGACTTTATGGTCATTATAGTTGAAATTTTTTATAYAACTTTCAGATGAGGCCCGCAATGGTTACCGGTATGGCTCAGCCAGTAGTAGGCTCTGCAATGCCCGGCGCTGTACAAGTATTGCCGTCGGCTGCCAATAGTTCAGCCCAACGGCCAGTCAATCCGGGATTTACAGCCAATACACAATCATCGGATCCATTTGGTGCACTCTAGGCTCTTATTATTATTATTATTATTAGATATTGTCGTTTTTTTTAATTTAAAAAAATTTGTTAAACAAAATAATTTAAATCTAAATCTAAATTATTATTAGTATTTTTATTTCAATTCTCTATATTTATATATATATATATATATAACTAAATAATTAATTATTAGCTAATATAACACACAACCACTCGAGAGATATCAAATTGTTTTTATTATTATTATTATTAATTGTAAGACTTTTTATTTGTGAAAAAATATATTTATATACAGTATATTACATAATAATTATTTTTGTTGTGTATATTATTGTGTGTGTGTGTGGTATATATAAAAAAAATATCGGTTAATATAATGTATTATTAATTTTTTTGTTGTGGATATGATTTTATTTATAACGACAAAACAATTGAAATTATTATTTGTATGTAAAAAAAGGGATGGCCTACCTGTGTGTCTACCTTACCCTGTATTGAAATGTTTGCATATCAGTGCACAAACACACACACACACACACACAGTGTTAGATAAATTGTTTTTTTTATAATTTTTAAAATTTTTCTATGAATTTCAAACAATTATTTCATTTTTTGTTAATTAAACTAATTGAAGAGTTATGTTATTATAGTAATAATAATAATTATTATTATGTAATATTTACGCCAAATTTAAATCTAGTGTTATATTTATATATATATATATAAATATATTTATTATTATAAAATTTCTATATTTTTTAGAGAGAAAAAAAGATTTTTTTTTTGAACAATTTTGTTAAATATATTTATTATTATTATTTTTTTTGGTCTCCAATTGTTTTACACAAATTTACTCTCTTTGTTGACGTTTTTATTATTATTATTATTATCATTGAATTATTAATTATTATTAACATTATTATTACTATCAAAATCTGTGGTCTAATTAATTAATTAATTTTGTTATAAAAAACCAAAATGTTTCTGTTATTATTATTATTATCATGTATTTTATTGCCTTAAAAAAATATTATAATTAGTATTATTATTTGAATCCAATAATGTTTATATATATATCTATAAAAAAACATAAACAACAAAATAATATATCAATCATTATATAGGGCTATCCTTTAAAAATAAATAATAAAAAAACATTGAAATTATTTTGTTTAAAAAAAACTAGAGATAGAGAGAGATAAAGATATGGATCATAAAGAAAATTAATTTGTTATTAAATACATTATTATTATTATAAAAAATATAATATTAAAATTAATATAAATAAATAATTAAAAAAAATATATGTTTATCACACAAACACATAAATAAACTACTATTCCGTTATAAAATACATATATATATAATAATAATAATTAAAAAATAAATAAAAATTTTATTCTATGATAGAGAGAGAGAAAGAGAGAGACATTTAAAAAAATGATATATAAATAAATATTGATAGAAAATATTATTATAATAATTAATAAATGAAAATAAAATAAAATTTTAAAACAAACAAATTAAATAATAATTAAATACATTCCACACACAAACATGTCGTAAACAATTTGAAAAAAAAACATTTATAATTAATTAAATAAATACATAAATAAATGCATAATTTAAATATAATTATTTGAAAAAAAACGTAAAACATTATTATTATTATTATTATATAATTGTATTAATTAATTGTCGATTATTATAACAAACAAACAAACAAAATAATAATACAATATAATTTATGTATAATGTACATGTGTTATGTATATTGATATTAATAATAATTATAAATTTAATTAAAAAAATTATATATATATATAAGGAATATATTAGGAATGAATAGTTATATATATATATATATCTATTATATATATATGAATAAAATATAAAGTAAAATGAAATATTGATAATAAATTTTTTTTTGAATTAACATCAAAATCAATCGTTAAATTAAATTTTTAAAAATAAATAAATATTATTATTGAAATTGTTTTAAATTGATTATTTTAATTATAATTTATAGTATATTTTATTGATAATGATGAGCGTGCAAAACAATATACTGTATAATACATTAAATATTATAAATTATTGTAGATATTAAAAATTATACCTGTACATTTAATTTTGGTTAAAAGCAAATATATAAATACACACTAAATAATAAAAATAATTACAACAAAATAAATGACATTTAAATAGAAATAAAAAAAATAAATTATATTAATTTTTTTTATTGTTTAACGCAAAAATAATTTGTATTTAAATTAGATACAGTATATTATTATTATTATCCTTATATATCTGTTATAATTAATATTAAAAATAGAAACAAAAAAATAATTTTTTTGACAATTATTTTCGTTATAAAAAAAACTAAAATTAATGTTTCATTAAAAACTAATTATTATTAATGTTTGAATAGTTTATTATATTAATATACTCTATAATACAGTATATATATATTATATAATATTGCATGTATTATAAACATTATTATTTTTATTTAAGTTTTATTTTAATTTATAAGTTAAATAATAATTTGTTTTTCTTGTTATTATTGAAAAAATCAATCAAATAAAACCAAAAAATTTTATTTATTTTGTTGTTGTTGTCCTCATTCATGGGTCTTATGATAACTTGAATGAATGATAAAATTTTTGAAAAGTTTTGATATAAAAATAATTTTACTAATAAATATTTTTGGTGATAATAATAATAATTATTATTTTGTTGACCATTATTATTATTATTATACTGTATTAATACTGTATTAATGATGAAATTGTTTATAAAAATTACTGTATATATATATATTTCCATAAACTCATAGTAACTAGATAATTTTATTATATTTTTATTTTATATTTTGACAAAAATAATAGATTTAATTAATAACTTAAATAAATTTTTTCTTTATCATTGAAAAAATAAATAAATATGAGTTCAAAACGTCATCATAACTGACATCATAAATGGTTTTGAAATAAAATTAATAATAATATATTTGACTAATTTTATTATTATTATTATTAATTAATTATTAAAATATTTGTTAATGAATAAATATTTACTATAAAATATAATAATAATAATAATTATTATTTTTGTAATAATTAAACTTTTACTATATATATATATATTATAAATAAAAACTAGTTTACAATGTTTTTTTTCTACATGTACTTGACAATTTTATTTTGTTTGAATTAAAAATTAATTACTTAAATAAATATATTTAATAATAATAATACTAATAATATTAAAAAAAAAACTATACTATTTGGTCCACGTGTTGATAAATAAATTATTTGGGGGGGGGGGAATTATTGGCAAATATTCAATGTTCAAATGTTAATAACTAATAAATAAATACTGTATATAAAATAGTTTATTTTTTTTGATGTTGATTAAAATATTAATGTCATAATAATAATAATAATAATAATWATATTATTATTATTATTATTATTATTATTATTATTAGTAGTAGTATAATAAAAAAAATACTTGTAATTATATGATTCAACACAATCATTGAATTTACAAAATAGTTTCATTAATTATTAGTACAGTATTAACAATATATTACTATTACGAAAAAATACTGTATCAATATTGTCATCATTTATTTTATATATACATATTGTATATATGATAGACATTGATATATATATATATATATAATGTTATTAAAATAATATTTATGTAATATTAAAAAAATCTATTAAATAATCTATTAATTACAGTATTATTATTATTATTAAAGTTATTTGGCGTCTCTTAGGCTGGCATGTGATGAGCCGAAAGGTAAGGTAGTGTTAGATATTATTAATAAGTGAGAGACCAGTCATATATATATTACACGACGTCCCTGAATAAGTGACAATTTTTTAAATATGATATATATATACAGTATAATTGATATCCAATATAATACTGAAGTCTAACATTATTTAAAAAAAAGTTTTTGATAGTTTTTTGTTATCATTAAAGTCAATCGTCACCAACAAAAAAAACACACACACACATACAGTTTGTTCAATGTATATGTGTTTTTTAAGTAGTAGTAGTAGTAGTAGTAGTAGTAGTGATATATCATAAATTTACTTTTAATGTGATCTATTGGATACCAGTGCTCTCTCTCTCTCTCTCTCTCTCTCTCTCTCTCATCAAGTGTTATATACTGTATGTATGTGTGTGTGTGTGTGTGTGTGTGTGTGTGTGTGTGTGTGTGTATGTGTGTATGTGTGTATGTATGTGTATGTCTATGTATTGAAAAAAGGCATGCACCAGAACCGAGTTATTTTTATTGGTCGGATGAATATTCTACACTACCAGCAGCAGCACTGGTAGCTTTATTTTTGTGTGTGTATGTATGTGTGTGTGCTGTAGTACATTGTGCATACTGTACTGTACATCACGCATAAGCACTGGGAGAATATTCAGATAACAAAACCCCCAAAAAGCCGTGTGTTTGATATCTTTTTAAAAATACTGTACTCTACCAGCAAATCAACAACACATACATATATATATATACCATATATATATACCAACGACAACAACAAACACATCGACAATAACAACATCCCTGTGCAGCACTTGTATATATATACAGTATACTACATATAAGTATATATACATATATATATACAGTATATTCTCTCTCTCTATATATAAATATATATTCTCCGCAGATATACAGTGTATATAATATATAATATATATATATATTACATAATATACAGTAATTTATATATATATATAATAATATTCATCATTATATTGTAACGCTTCTCATATAATAATAATATTCTCTACTATTAGTAGTGTCTGACAAAATACAAAAGTGTGTGTCTGTGCTGTTGTGTGTGTAAACAAACCCAAAACCCAAACCCAAACCAACAATTCAAGTCATTTGAAGAAAATAAAACATTTTCATTATAATTGTGTATCAATTTTGTGGTGTGTTTTTTATAATTGATTGATTAGTTAGTTAAGTGATTCAACCAGTCATATACATCATATACATCATTGGTTGAAAAAAAATAATATATATATCCAAATAATAATAATAATAATTACATTAACTAAATGGCCAGTAATAGCATTAACAACAGTAGTAGTAGTGGTAGATCGTCGGGCACCGGTATGTCGATGCCTACTACTACTACCGCTACTCCTATCCGATCACTGTTTGATCCGCGCGAGGAAAAGGCCGCCTGCGGTGTCGGCTTTATTGTGTCCATCGATGGTATCGCTTCTCATAAAGTGAGGACATTATTATTATTATTTGTCTTATGGTGTGTGATGTCTGTATTAATAGTATTTAACTACTGTTGCTATGTGTGTGTGTGTGTGTGTGTCTATGATCCCAGTGCTCCCACTCTCTCCTATTTTTTAAATTTTATATTAAATATTATTATATTTTTTTTAATTATTGAATTTGTTTTATATGTGTGTCTGTATATAGCTTCTGGTCAATGCCAGAACATTGAGCGCCCGTATGGAGCACAGGGGCGCCTGTAGTTGTGATAACAGTACCGGCGACGGTGCCGGCGTACTGGCATCCATTCCCCATCAGTTTTACGCTAAAAAAATTAAGTAAGTATTTTTTTGATTATGATATTATTATTATTAAGCATTGTCATCAAAATATTTTTTTGAGAGGGGGTGGGGTGGGGGGATAATACATGTTTTTGAATAAATTAATATTTTTTTTCAATTATAATAATATAATATATAGAAAAATACTTGTTGTTGTTGTTGTGTAAAACATATATATATATATATATATATTAAATGATAGGAAATTTCCACCCCCTCCCCTAATTATTACTAATAATTACTATTATTATTAAATTAATAATAACTATGAGATGGCATATATATATATATAATATATATTTGTTTTTAAATATAGACATATCAATAGTGTATACAGTACTGTACATTAGTATTAAGTATTTACAATAAAAATTATTATTATTATTATTATTTATTTAATATAGTATTTAATGACATTAAATGATTAATTGTAAATAAATATATATATATATATATATATATATAAATTATTTATTTATGTGCTAATTTAATATACAATACAGAGAGTATAGTAATAAATAATTAAATAAATATTTAATTTACTTAAAATAGAAAATAAAACACAAAAATAAATATTAAAATACAAAAATAAATAATAAATAAATAAGAAATTATATTGTTAAAAAAATATAATAGCAACAAAAAATAGTTTATTATTTATTTTTATTAAGTTATATCATACATAAATAATTAATTGATGAAATACACTATAATATAATATAATAATAGAAAAAAATAAAAAATATATATAAAGTGCTTTTTTCTATACAAAAAAAAATATTTTTTATTAATACAATAAAAAATATATATATATATATTTGTTTGTCTCATCAATAATTAATTTATAGTTTATATGTGTGTGTATTTGAATTTCTAACCAAAAAAAAACTTATATATCAATCAATCAATCAATATATTTATAGGGACAGCCACGGCATTGATTTACCGGCACCGGGCAAATACGCTACGGGTATACTGTTTCTCGATGCCATTACCCATATACAGGCTGAACAACAATTTGCGACGGTAGCCGCCGATAATGACCTTCGGGTATTATGTTGGCGTGACGTCCCCACTGATAGCAACTGTATCGGCGAAGTGGCCAAAAGTAACGAACCGTTGATGCGTCAGGTATTTGTTGCGCCAAATAATCTGGACATCGATGACGACGACTATAAGCGAAAGGTTAGGATATTTTTTAATTTAAAAAAAATAAAATTATATATTATTTGATTAACAAACAAACAATAGTGAAAACAAAACTAATGTATAGTCTTATACCTCTACCCATCCCTTCCTTTATAATAACAATAATAATAAAGCAATTGTTTAACTATTTGTGGGTATAGTTTATATATCAGATAATAAGTAAATTAATTTATATATTGTTGTGTTTGTGTGTCTGACTGTCTGTATATACGGTATATATATATAAAAAGTCATTGATTTTGTTGGCGATAGTTATCTCAGCTAATGACTGGTTGTTGAACAACAACAACAATATATATGATAATCAAAAGTAATTTTTGTTTTTTTCTACTATTATTTTATTATATGAGTTTCAGTTTGAAGTGTGTGTGTGTGTGTGTGTCTATGTGTATGTCATACATAAATAATTAAAACATATAGTTATCTTATATATCTATAATATCACACAATCGCATCTATAGTTAATGTAATATACTTTTGGAGTATGTGTGCCAACACATCCAACCATCCATAGATACAGACACATAGACAGACAGATAAACAGATATACAGACATACACATAGACACCGACACACACACACTCATCAAATAAAATATAATACATTGAAATTCAATTATCAAGTTTATATTGTTTAGTGTCATCACTCATAAACACACAACTAACTAATATATGATATAATATATGATATGTATTATTATGTAATTATTAAATCAATAATAACCACTTGAATAGATAGACACTATTACTACTACTACTACTACTACTACTAGTATTAGTAGTAGTAATGTCTGATTGAAATCTTTAAAAAATATTTTTTTTTCGGTAATTTGTATGATATGTATGTTTCACATTTCAATCATCAAAAAATTGTATATCAAAAAAAAACATTTATTTTTTTCTAGTGTACAGAAAATAAAAATTGATTTCTTGTTAAGTATTTATTTTCAATAATAAAAAATAAAATATTTTACACTACAGTAAAGTATATATATATATGTTATTTTATCGTTTTTTTGTTGGTTAAAAAATAAAAATTTATTTTTAGATACACTTTTTTCTGTCGCCTCTAAACATTAAATATATCACTCAATATATACATAATATATATATATATATAATACTTAGTATTTAATATATAAGCGACTGTTGAAAATGTGATTTTATTTTGTTAAGACATATATACTTTGTATATATATATATATATAAATTGTATTAAATATGGCCTTATTTTTTATATTTATTCACTTACAAGTATATATACACACAAACATGTATTAAGATTTGAGACACTGATTACAAAAAAAAAAAATGCTAACTTTCCCCCACACATACCATACCATACCATACCATACATTCTAGAGGTTTACCGGAAAGTTTTCTCAACCCAACTATATTATACATACATACATAGTATAGTAGTATAACATTTAGTTTAAATAAAAAAAAATTGTATGTGTTTTTTATATAATCATTGATTACCACTAATACTACTACTACTACTACTGTAAAAAAATTGTTTTGTATATTAAAATAGAGATTTATTATTTAGTAGCGATTTTTTTGTTTGTTTGTTGGTTAAAACTTTTTTTTTATTTTTATTTATATACTAWATATACAAAATATTATTAATGTTATAATATTGTTGACGTGTGTTGACATTATTAACTTATATTGTATTTAATGATATAATTAATTATATTTTTTCCAAATTTATTATTATTATTTGTGTGTTATGTTTGTTATTATTGAAAAATATTTTAAATTATTTTTTTTCATTATATTATACTAATAATAATAATTTTTATTTAATATCAATGTATGTGTGTTTAACTATGCTATCAATTGATGGGTATTTTATTTATTTATTATTATTTTTTGAATTTTGAAAAAATTATCAATTATTAATTTATTAAATTAAATAGTAAATAGTTGAACTTTGGGTATAGAGTACAAAATTTTTTTTTATGTTTAATTAATTAATTAATTAAATATTTATATTATAAATTATCAACAACAACAACAACAAAATAACACACATTTTTCCATATCTTATCAAAAAAAATTATACTCAAAAAAAACTTGCATTGATTTACAGTATATTAAAGTTTTTTTTAAAAAAAATTATATTATAAACATTGGAAAATACTGTTTTAATTAACCAACAAAAAAAATATATTATCATTAAATAAAGTTTTAAATAAATTGTTTGATTTGTGTTTTTTAATATATATATACTGTATATATAGACTGCACCCTAAAGATTAAATTATATATCATTCTGCGCTTAAACATATGACTACTACCCCCCCCCCATCTCCGATATCATACCAGTCCCCATAATATAATAAAGATATTTATAATTTATAAAATATTTTTTTATATATATATAAACAAATAAAAAAATATTTTAAAACAAACAAAAAAAAATGCGATTCGTGTGCAACCAATGTATGATAATTACAATATTATATATATAGAGTAGACAACAAAATCTAAATTATATTATTTGATAAAAACAAAATTAATTTATAAAAAATTAAATAAAAAATATTAGTGTCTATACTGTATGTATATATATATATATATATATATATATATATATATAACTATTTTTAGATTTATTTTTTTATCAATTATTTTTTTAAAAAATTCTATTAGTTTTTATTTTATTTTAATTTTTTTGTTGTTGTTGTTGGTGGTGCCAATTATATTTTTGTTGTTGGGTTTTACACACATATATAAATTATATATATATATATAAATAACATGAGATTAGTTACCAAAAAAAATTATAATACATATTAAATGGTTGGCTTAGTTATCATTTTTTTTGATGAGTTTAAAAAACTAATTATTCAGTACATTATTTTTATAAGTAAAGAGTATTAAAGTGTTAAATATTAATTTAGTGTAATATTAATAACTTGTTTTTTAATAATTTTTTTTATTTCAATATATAATAATATAATACTTGTTGTAATATCATGTAAATGAAATATTAAATATCATATATATATATATATATACTGTCTATCGATTTTGATGTTAATATAAATAATTTTTTTTAATTATTAATCTATTATACAATTTCAACATTTGTTTGTTTGAGAGTTTATTTAATAAAACATTAATTAAAATAACAAATAAAAAAAACTATATTTACTATATTTTATATATATATAAGTTTATGTGTGTCTATGTTAATGTCAAATACATTAGATATATACTGTATATATTATTAATATTTAATTTTAATATATACAGTATATACATATGATATATAATACAGTATAAACAATAGCATAGAAAATATATCGATTGATATATACTAAAGTAAAAGTAAAAATAAAAGTAAAATTTGGTAACAAATTTGGGTTTCAATATAATGAATTACCCATTAGTTTTTAATAGATATATCTATAATATATTTATTGGATAATATATATAACAATAATTTATTTTTAGATAATCATTGATTTTATTTTTTTTACTAATATACTGTACTCTATGACATAGATGTATGATTTGAATAACATTGATAATAATAATTAATTATTATTATTATTATTATTAAAAAACAATATGTCATATCTTATATATATAWATAAAATTTGGTGATTCATAATAATTATCATTAAATATCATCTAAAAAAAATTTATCGACAAATATATATACAATATATATATAAGATATTTAGCTGGTATTTGATAGCAATAGACATATGAAATATGATAGATATTTAACTAATATTTTTTTTATTTCTCAATAATAATTAGAAATATAATGTAAATATTTGAAATATAATGAGAAAAAATTATGTAATAATAGGACTATTGTTTCTTTATTATTATTATTATATTTATAGCTAAATATGGAAATATTATATCAAATAAATTTATACCTATATATATGAAATAAAAATCTATATATTAACTCTAATATAATATAATATTTATTTTTAAAAAAATAATATTCATGTAATTAGAGAAAATACTCTAAATTTATATATATATAATATTTTGGGCAATAATATATAGCCAACAAAATGAAATGTTATTTAATAATAATAATAATGAAAATAAACAAAATTTTGCAGACATTAATATGTCTGGATATTATTATTATTATATAAATTATATAAAATATTTTTATCGTTTTAAAACAACAATTATTATTATTATTATACTGTATATAATCTTTAATGTTATTATATAAACAGTTTATATATATATATATACTGTATTTAGTATTGTAAATATTTTTCAAATATATATTTATTTAAATAAATAAATAATTATCATAAAAAAATTAAAAAAGTTTTTAGCTGTTAGATACTATAGTAGTAATTTTGTGGTAGTAATCAAAACAATTATTAATAATTATTTAGACAAATAATAATAATAATATTTATTATTGTATTATTTTATACCATTTTTGTAACATTATATATATATATATATTATATGTTATTTATTTACATTATTAAATATTTTTTAATAATTTATAAAAATAAATTCAAAATACCTTACACTAAATAATGCGTTAAAACTAAATAACTAAATGTTTTTTAATATTATAATTTATTCAAGTTTTATGATATTATTATTATTATGACTATTATGTAAAGTGTATAATCTTTGCGCTAAATAACAACAACAAAAAATAAATAATTATTATATTATATACTGTTGTATATAAACAACATTTAGAGCACAGTTAGCATATATTTTTTTAAATGGTATCTCCGATGAGCACTGGTGTGTGTGTGTCTATACAATGACTTGTCTATATTGTCTATTGATTTTCAATATATTTACCCCTTTTTTCCGCTCCCCTCCCCCCATCACTACCCATCAAACCCGTACCCCTTCAATGTGTTACGTTTAGTTGATCCACACACACACATATATATATATATATATATATATATATATATATATATATATATATATATACAGTATATATCATCTGATGATATAATAATAATACCGTATAATATATATTATATATTATATAATGGGTTATCCAAATGCGTTGGCGTATGTGTCGACACTTACAAGTATATACAGTGTATATATATATATAGCACAGTTAGTTAACACAGTTTGACATTTAAAATATTTTTGCCATTCAATTTTGCTACAGTAGTTTTTTTTGTTAGTACCGTATTATTAATAGTTGTTTTTGTTGTAATATAGTAGAGGTAGTAGTAGTAGTAGTAGTAGTAGTAGTAGTAGTGGTAGTAGTAGTAGTAGTAGTAGTAGTAGTAGTAGTACTAGTAGTGATGTCCCAATAGATTCAGTGAACTTAAAAGTTTAATATCAATATCACTGACTCTCTCTCTCTCTCTCTCTCTCTCTCTCTCTCTTTCTCTAATAAAAAATACTTTAGAGAAATATTCCTCTAATTTAATAGCAATTTATATAAACGTCTATTTTTATAGTACCTTATAATAGACTCAGTTATTCTGTATAATACATTAATAATAATAATAATAATAATAATACTCTATATTAGATTCTGTATTTACTATACTAAAGTGTTTACTAAACTACTGTATTATTTATTTATATAAATATAATTTTTATATTCAAACTATGTGTGTGTGTGTGTGTGTGTGTGTGTCTGTGTGTGTAAATAGGCTGTCAAATAATCAAAAGGCATTAAATATATATATAAAGTTATATATCACTTAATATTACACATTAGCTTAGATAGAAGTATATAAACTATAATAATAATAATAATAATAATAATAATAATAATAATATAATGGCTTTATATTTGATTTTAATGTATTATGAAATCCTAAATCCTGAATAAAATTATTATTTTAAAGTGAGTTTGTTTGTCATAAAAAATTGTTTTTTTAAAAAAGAAAATTTAATTGAATTATCTTTTAAAAAAACAATTTTTGTTTTGTGTGTATATAAAATGCAGTTTTTATTGAAATATATAACTTAATATATACTATTGATATATATATATATATATATATAAGTAATTCAATATAAAGTACACTAAAAATTTCTAGAAAGTAAATAAATAAATTATTTACTAATTTTTTTAAGCAATTTTATTATTATATTATTGAATTTATTAGTAATATTTGCTTATCAATTTTGGTGTGTTTTTTTAGTAACAGTATATTTTATAAATAATTATTTTTTTTATGTCTACAATATGTACATAAAATTTATCAAAAAAAAAAAATTTGTTTTTAATTTATTTTATTTTTTTTGGTTAATTAAAGCCTATGTCTTAATCTATGTATACATAATAATCCTAAATACTCTATTAGTATTGTAATTAATGTATTAGTTATATACTGTAAATATATATATTCATGTCATTAAAAAAAATTTTCAAAACGCATAGTAATTACTAAATTAATTACTTAAATAAATTATTATTAAACAAAAATTTTTTCATTATTAACAAATCCGAAAAAAAAACAACAAAAAGTTTATATTTATTTTTTAAAAACTTATTGATATGTTGTTTGTACTGTATATAAATTACATAATATTTATTACTATTAAAATTATTACTATTAAATACATTTACTTTTACACTAGTATATTAATTTATACAAATAATAAAAAATACATTAATATTTTTTTTATTATTTGTAACTGTATATTACAGTACAATAACAATGTATTAATAAATACATAATAATTTTTCCACATTAATATAATGTATTAATATTAATATATATATATATATATATATATATAGATTTGTCATACAAACAATTGTCACACACATACACAAAAAATACAGTGATTTTATCGATTATTTATTTACATTTATATATATTTTTTATTGCATTTTTAAACGACAATTTTTGCCAATTTTGAGTAAATTAATTTCCCACTAAATTCCCACTAAATTCCCACTAAATTCCCACTAAATTCCCACTAAATTCCCACTAAATTCCCACTAAATTCCCATTAAATTCCCAATAAATTTCCACTAAATTCCCTATAAATTCCCAATAAATTCTCAATAAATTCCCAATAAATTCTCAATAAATTCCCAATAAATTAATTAATAAAAATATTCTCAGCTTAATTTCTCAATACTCAAAATGTTTTCTAAATATTAAGAATTGCATAAATATATATATAACTATTATAATTATAATTATTAAATAAAAATATTATTGTTTTTAAAAAATAGTTATTAATTAAAAAATTAATGATATAGTACTGTATTTATTATAACGTTTTAATAATAATAATAAAAATAAAATTGGCAGAAATAATTATTAATTAGTTCTAAATAATTAATTTAATTTAAGAATATATCTTTTTATAGTATTTAAATTGAACCATAACTAACAAATTTTAATATAAAGATTCTAAATTCCCACTAATTTCATATAAATTCCCACTATATTCTCATTAATTCCTTAAAAATTCTTAATAAATTTCCACTAAATTATCTATAAATTAACTAATAAAAATATTCCTAACTTAATTCTCAATACTCAAAATGTTATCTAAAATATTCATTTTTTAAAAAATATAAAAAATAAAGAAATGCATAATTATATAACTATAATTATGATAATTAATTAAAAATACAATTATTTAGTTATAAAATTGATTAAAAAATTAATGATATAGTACTTTATCTTAGTATTATAGTATTATAGTACTTAGTGATATAGTGTTTATTATAACGTCTTAATAATAATGTGAAAAATAATTATTAAATAACTAAATAATTAATTTAAGAATATTTTTTTAGATAGTACTTCATATTGAACCATAACTAACACACTTTAATAAAAAGTTTAAAAATATTAAAATATAATTATTTTAAAATTTATGCTAAAAATTTGTTTTCGACTTTTAATATGAAATAATATATATATATATTCATTTATAGAGCTAAAAAATAAAATATATTTAATTATTTTTTTGAAAATTGGTGGGAATTTATTAGGGAACTTTTTCCCTTGTGGAGTGCCCCAACTTTATTTATGTAATATTTATTTAATATCATAATTATTATTTTTATATAATATAATGTTTAAAATATTAACATTAATTTTCTTGAAAATTGGTGGGAATTTATTTTTTCCTTTGTGGAGTGCCCCAACTAGTGTAAATAATGTTAAATTGACGTAATTAAGTATTTTTATCTATTTATTTTCTATACATAAGCTATTAATTTATATTAAAACTAATTTAATATTTATTTTTTTGTTTAATATAAAATTTTACATAGTTGAAAAAAATTTTCGGCGCCTTCGGCGCCGAAAATTGGTAGGGGGCCCCTAACTTTTTGGCTTCATGCCAGGGGGGGGTAAAAGCCAAAATTTCTCCATCTCAGGGGGGGTAAGACGTCTTTTAGCAACCCTGATTTATATATATATAATATATTTTTGTTGATGACATTTCTATGGGGGGAAAAAAGTCACTGAATTGAGGCAAACATTTACTTTTTTTTTGATAGCCTTGGAGTTGAAAATACTTTTTTATATTTTTTTATTTATTGTTTGTTGATATGATTTTAATGTTTTAATAATAATAATAATAATTATAGTTTTTATTTGTTTAATAAAATTATTAATATTATAATACAAAAGTTTTGATAAACAATATAATAATTATAATATAATTCATAATAATTTTATTTATTTATTTATTTAATACATAATTTAATTATATAGTTGTGTAGTATAGTTATTGAAACTATATATTATTAAAATTATTATATTTATTATATTTTTATTATTTAATAATAATATTGATAATAATATAACTTAATTAAATAAATAATAAAAAAAAATTACATTACAAATAGCAACACATGTTTATGTATGTATTATTAACTTATGTTTTAAATACAATTATTGTATTAAATAAGTTTAATTGAATTATTTGGTTACCAATAGTACTGTATGTGTATTATTAGCGTAATAAATCTCTAAACAATTAAATTAATTAATTAATCAATTAATTTAATGAAATAAAAACTACACTAACATAATRRTAGCCTTGAAATATAAATTGTTATAAATTTTTGTTTGATAGTCAATATAAAAAAGTGTGTCTAATATATATAAAAATTTTTTTTTGTTTTTTTGTTTTTTGTTTTTTTTGGATTCAATCCTTTCAATATATATATATATATATATAATAATACAAAATATATCGATGACTTTTAACATTTTTCGATAATATATAGAGTGTACAGTATATTAATCAATAAAAATAATAAAAATATTTTATACTATAACACTATATTTTTTAAAAAAAATATTTCAAACATTTTATTTATAAAAAAATATATAAATTTTTACATATTTTCCAGTTATGTATAGTTTTATATATATATATATACAATATTTTATGTTTTTATATGTAAATATATTTTTGTTTTTAGTTACAAATGTTTTTTTTTTCAGTTTTATTTCCATTACGTGAAAACATTTTTGTTTTATTTATATATTATATTTTGATTGATTTTTTTATATATATATATAAAAAGTTTGTATTTCATTGCTAACACTATCTCAATATAAACAAACTATTGAAAAATAATATATAAAAATTTAGTCAAATAAATAACAAAATAAATAAACATATATTTAAAAAATAAAATAAAAATATAATTCAATGTATTTTTATGTTTTTAACACAACAACAACATAAAAGTAGTTATCCTTATATTAGTTATAAATAAAACAACAAAAACTAATTAAACTAATTAAACATTATTAATAAAAATGTATTTTTAAAAAAATTAGATTTAAAATTTTTAAATAAATACATTTATATTTATAATAATAATAATAATTATTTAGTATATTATATAATCATAACAATTAATGATATGAAAATGACTGTAATTTATTTATTTATTTATTTTTATATATATATATTTATTTCAGTTAACAGTTACCGGTAATTGTTTTTTGTAGACAAAACCGTAATAATAATAATAATAATAATAACTTTTGAAATAAATAGATTTAATAGTAGGAAAAAAACTTTTGATTTTGTTGTTGTTGTCATTTAATAACATCATTATTATAATTATAATAATAGTAATGTTTATATGTATATAAATAAATTATTTTCTTTAATCTCCATTAGTTTCATATATATATATATACCGGTATATAAAAAAATAAATGTTATTTTTATTTTATAATAACAAATAATAGATATTTATATATAAATATAATGCTTTAAGTAAATGAAAAACAAATATTTATGATTACCATGAGATATATAAAATCAAATAATAATTTATATATATATATACTGTACAGTATTTTTTGTATAAATTTAGATTTGAATTATAAACTAGGATTTAAAAAAAATCAATGCATTTCAAAATATATATATATATAAATCATTATAAATTTGTTAGAAAATATTTATTTTACTAAATAAATATTACAGTTTTATTATTAATTTTATTTTTTTTTATAAAACATGTTTCAATGATTGCCTTAACTCAACTAATTAACAAACAAACAAAATTTTTAAGTAAAATAATTATGTCACAAAAAAATCAATATTTTATTAATAATTTTTATATTTATTTTATGAAATTAGTTATAATTATGAAAAATTCATTGAAATTATTAATAAACAAATTAAAGTAAACTCTCATTAAGTGAATACATATATAACTTATATATATATACAGTATATACTGTATAAATATATTTTATTTTATTATAAATATTAAATTATTAAATTATTTATGCAATCAAACACACAATAAATACATTTATCTTATTTTTGAGTTATTTATAGTAATAAACTGTATTTCAATATTATTATTATTATTATTAATATTAGTATTTCAATATACATTTACATATAATTGAAAAATCAATATTATTATTAATAATACCGTATATTATCATACAATTTAATGTTGAACATATAAATTATTAATTCATTATATAATAGATATTATTAAATAATAATAATAATGGTATTAACAATAATAAACTATAAATTTTTTTTAGTATTACAGTATATAGTAATTATTATAAATATTTAATATATATTTTTTTACATTTAAAAACAAAAAAACAAAAGTTTTTAATTAAATTTTTTATGTTGAAAATGGTGATGAATTTTTTTTTTGAGTGATGTTTGAGTGATTGAATAAAATTGTTAAAATAAAATATTAGTTTTTTTTATAAAAAAAATTTATATATATTTTTTAAATAAATTGCTAGAATTCAGACTTAGTCTAAATCAACAAATTTGCACTTTTATTATGAGCTAACTGTGCTCTCCCTCTCTCTCTCTCTCTCTCTCTCTCTCTCTCTCTCTCTCTCTCTCTCTCTTTCACTCTCTCCCTCTCTCTCTTTCTCTCTCTCTCTTTCTCTCTCTCTCTCTCTCTCTCTCTCTCTCTCTCTCTCTCTCTCTCTCTCTCTCTCTCTCTCTCTCTCTCTGTCTGTCCATCAAAACGTTGACTTATCATTAAATTTCATCTGACAATTGACTTTTATAATGTAATAATAATAATAAATATTTATTATTATTATTATTATTATTATTAGTTGATATAATAAATTCCAATATTTTTATACATTTGATATTAAACTTTATATATATTTATTTATCAAATTTAGATCTAATATATAGTATTTTATTTTATTTTTATAAATAATAGATGAAAATAATTTTATATTACTATAATAATATTATTATACAATAGTATAAAATCGATATTATTATTATGTTTTAAATTTAAATAATATTAATGCTACAAATATTTATTAAAATAATATTATTTATAATTATATTAATACATTTTTTAAAAATAATTGTTTATAAATGATAAATAATTAAAAATTAATTTACTAAATGGTTTTTTATATAAAAAAAAATATTTATTATCATGTATTTAGTAAAAATTTTAATAACAGCATACAAAAAATATTATGTTAGCAAACAATCAATCATAGAAAATAACATTTTGATAAATTATTGTTAAACAATAATAATAATAATAATAATAACAATAATATAAAAAATAATATTATTTATATCATTATCTATATTGAGGTTAGACATGTTATGTTGGCCAGGGAGACAAACACAAAAAAACTATAGATAACATAATAACTGTATCATTGATAATATACAGACACTATTATCAGTATATATATATATATATATATATATATATATATATATATATATATATATATATATATATATATTTGTATCAGTAATATGTAGTCATAAGAATCGGTAGATTTTTTTTTATACAACTTTCCTATCGATTCCTTTCAACTGTCGATTCCTATTAAAATTTGTTTACACTTTACGGTTCACTTATACAACAGTATTAAAGTATTTATTGTATATTATTAGTTGACAGTTGTGTGTATTAAAAATAATTGTTTGTTTGTTTGTGAATATTTGGTATAAAAAAAATAAATAAAATAATATAATTTTAAAATTAAATTTTGTTTAATATATATATTAATAGAGATAATTAATGTTAAATAAGCTCATGATTGATAACAATGTCATATACAGTATTTTAAATAGGATTTATTTTTGGTATAAATTATATTTAATTTTATTTTTAAAAGTAAAAAATAGTTTGAATATTGTTTTTAAATATACTTTAGATTTATTTATAAAAACTATGAATATATATATAATATAATAAATTAAGTGTTAATTTTTATTTTTGGCAATTTTATTGCTACTAAGCGGATGTTAATTGTATTTTTTTTTAAATATATAATTTTAAATATATTTTTAAACTTTATATCTTTACAGACAGTATTAATGACTATAATTACTACTAATATAACACTAAATTTTTTTTTAAATTTTTTTTTGGCTAAACTATCTGTGAAAATAAAATATTTTGCATAATTATTACGCAAATATCACATAAATATTTTTTTTTGAAAAAAATAAATGATAAAAATTTAATTCATTTAATATATATTGATATATTATATTTATAAAGATTTATATTTTGTATAATAAATGAGATTTTTTTTTTATCATTATATACGGTATAATAGTATTACTATTAATAGTATGATTTAGACTACAGTTAAAGTCTAAGTTTTTAAAAAAATGTGATTTATTATTAAAAAGTACTATAATTTAGATTTTTTTTCTAGTCATTGATAATTTAATTTTTTATTTTTTTGAAAAAATTATATTATATATCAAACAACATATGTTTGAATGTTTTTAAAAAATCCTTGACTTTTACACTAATATAATATATTTTTTAGAGTACATTGAAACTAATGATCAGTTATATCCAGATTTTTAATCGTAAAAAATAATTATTAATAATAAATTATAAATATATTCAAGGTATGACATAATATATATATATATATGATATAATTATATAATAAAATTATATGTTAGTTGATAGAAAAATATTAAAAAAATATAGATTTACTATTATTTTTTCTCATTTATTTTATATTTTATTTTTTAATACTAAAACTATAATAATTATATATATATATAATATATTTTATACTGTGATTTTTATTATTCCCAACTAACCGATTAATAAGCAATTTTAATCTAATTAATTAATTTAATTATTCAAATTTAGTAACAAACAAAAAATTTGTTAATAATTTAAGATAAACAACAATAAAATATTTATAATAATAACATACAGTATATACTGTATATATAATATATTTTACATGAAACGTGACAAACATAAATAAATTATTTTTTCAACAAAAAATTTGTTAAATTTAAATATTAATCTAAATTAATTAGACATTAATTTTACATTATTAATAAAAATCAGTTATTAAGCAAAATTTTTCTAATTAATAATAAATTTATTTATACATTAATCGGATTGACTATTGATTGAAATAATTTTATTGAATTTCATGTAATATCATAAATACAATATAATTAAGTAATATTTAATATTTATATATATATAACTAAACTAATATTGTATTGAATATTATTATCAATTTTAGTTCAAATTTATCATATGATGATTCAAATCAAATAATATTGATATTAAATTTTATATATATATATATATATACAATCATAATTATTTATGAACATTAAAATTACATTTATTATTACTAATAATAATAAGAGATTTAATTGTATTACCAGTTAATTCAATGTATAAAATTAATATTAAATATATTTATTATATATATAAAATATATTCATATATACAGTATTATTACCGGTATATAACTAATACTACCAGTGATTATATCCAACTTATTTAATTAACTATTATTATAACCCACACACACACACACCTACACCTACATACATGTATTAATACATTTTGATTTAATTATTATTTATGGATTTTTATGTCAATTATAATATGTAATATTAAATCTGATTTTATTTTAATTTTTTTTGTATATCAATTGATCCACAGATCTTCATATTGCGTAAGTCGGCGACCCATCAGATCCTTGACGATGGCCTCCGATTTTATATCTGCAGTCTGTCCACTGATACCATTGTCTATAAAGTGAGTATTGATTTTAATTATTATTATTATTATTATTATTATTAGTTTTTTGTCTAAATTTTTATTAAATTAAATTGAATTTTATTTTAGTTGAAAATTACATTTATATAAAAATATTTATTAAATTCTTGTTGTTTAGTATTTTGTTTAATAATAGCAGTTTGTGTCATAAAAAACATGATATCATATATATATATATATAAATAGTTTTATAAATTCTTTAAACATAGAATATTCTCTTTAAATTTTTTCTTTAATTTTAATTTTATTAGTTTTTTTCAAAAATTTTATTTTAGTATTATTATTATTATTAGATTTTTTTTTTGTGTTGCTATCGGTTTTTCATTGGTTTCTATTAGCTGTTTAAAAAAAATTAAATTAAATGTCAAAACCTTTACACACAGTTTTACACTATAAAGTGTTATTAGTTTTACTATTTATATAAATTATATATTAAATATATAACTTTAAAAATATATTTTTTATTAGTTTCAGTCAATAACAGTATAATAGAAAAGTAATTAGTTTTTTTACAAAATCAAAATTATATAATAAAACCTAAATTCTAAAATTGSYTTAATAAAAAAATTGAAAAATATTGGACTTTTTATTTTTGTTTTTTTTGCACACAAAATACACATAACATTAAAAAATTTAGTGAAAATATATATTCAAAAAATAAATTCACACACAATTCACCTATTATTGTAAATAAAACTAACTAAACTAGTACAAAAAAATACTAAAAAAAAAATAATTTATGAAATAATATTTTTTAAATGTTAAAAACATAATAATTAAAATTTAATTGAAAGATTATTACTAAAAAATTATTATTGTATTAACAGTATACCAATATATATATATATAAATATAAAAATTAAAAAATTATTATTGTATTAACAGTATCAGTATACCAATATATATAGTATATATATATATATAAATATCAATTTATTATGCATATATGATATATATATATATATATATTGATATATTATAAATGCAAGAATATTCTGTGAATATAACAATGTGTTTACCATAGGGATAGTCTCTCTCTCTCTCTCTCTCTCTCTCTCTCTCTCTCTCTCTCTCTCTCTCTCTCTCTCTCTCTCTCTCTCTCTCTTTCTCTCAACACATTATGACTAACTAACTGACTGTCCATTTAAAAACCTAACCAATTGTCTCTCCCCCACCCACCCCACCATAATTCAGGGCCAATTCACGCCACCGCAACTCTGGCAATACTTTATCGACCTACAGGAGCAAACATTCGAAAGCTATCTGGCCTTGGTACATGCCCGTTTTTCGACCAATACCTATCCATCGTGGGAACGGGCCCACCCGCTACGCTACCTGGCCCACAATGGCGAAATCAATACACTGCGCGGTAATGTCAATCTGATGCGCGCCCGGGAGGGTGTTATGAAAAGCAAAAAATTGGGCTCAGATTTGGCCAAACTTTATCCAGTGGTCGAACCCGATATGTCTGATTCGGGTTCCGTCGATAATGTATTGGAATTTTTGTGTACCGCCGGCGGCCGATCGCTACCCGAAGCCGTAATGACAATGGTACCCGAGGCCTGGCAAAATGATCCGCTGATGCACCCGGATAAGA
Organism: Oppia nitens; assembly: GCF_028296485.1. NCBI lineage: Eukaryota > Metazoa > Arthropoda > Arachnida > Sarcoptiformes > Oppiidae > Oppia > Oppia nitens. Next base: position 144,017 of record NW_026533227.1, on the reverse strand, counting down.
AACTATTCTACCAATGGTCCGGGTGTGCAATGGAACCGTGGGACGGACCGGCTCTGTTGACCTTTACCGACGGTCGCTATATTGGTGCCATATTGGACCGAAACGGTCTGCGGCCGTCCCGTTACTATCATACTAAGGACGGCTATGTTATTATGGCGTCCGAGGTTGGCGTTGTCGATGTGACCAACGATAATATCGTACTAAAGGTTAGTTATGTTATGTGTTGGTATGTCTGGTCATACCTAATATGTTTGGTGTGTGTGTGTGTGTGTGTGTGTGTGKTTTGACGTCAATAGTTAGKATATTTGATTAATGTTGTTTAACTGTTTAATAGCTAATTAATAGTTAATTAAATTTTTCAATAAACATTATAATGTATTTAATGTATAAATCGATACTACTTTTCCTCTCTCTCTCTCTCTCTCTCTCTCTTTCTGTCTCTCTTTCTCTCTATACCATCCCCTCTATCTATCTCTCTTAATGTATCAATAGGTTAGTAGTAGTAGTAKTAWTAGTAATACSTAATACTTTCCGTTTTTATTTTGTAGGCTTTSCAATGTTATCAAATTATTACAGTATGTTATGTGGTGTGTGTGTGTGTGTGTGTGTGTATGTGTGTGTGTRTGTGTGTGTGTGTGTATGTATGTATGTATGTATGTATATGTGTGTCGCTAATCTATCCGTAAAGTTAATTATAAATAACATTTCAATTAAATATAAGTTTGCTTTTAGTTGCTATCATTTTGTGCTGACCTTTCAAATTCAATGAAAAAAGTCTAATACCTATTAAATCATATATACTCTCTCTCTCTCTCTCTCTCTCTCTCTCTCTCTCTCTCTCTCTCCGATCTAATCTAACTATTTGTTTGCTTTTCGGGGGGAACCACCTCTATTTTTTAGGGTCGTCTACGTCCCGGTAGAATGCTATTGATTGACACAAAAGAAAAAGTTTTCGCCCGCGACGAGGAACTCAAACTGGCCATTGCCCGCAAACGGCCACTCGAACAATGGCTTCGGGAACTGTTCTCATTGGACGAACTACGATCGGCTCACGTAACCGGACTCAAGTCATTCAAACGTAAGGCYGTCCTCCTGGAAGGCCGTAGCGAAGATGAAGTACACGGCAGGGCTAAAGTACTGGAGGACAGGCGTCTGGCATTGTTTGCCTATACAACCGAAACAATCAATTTGCTAATACTGCCAATGGTTAAGACCGAAAAAGAGGCACTCGGGTCGATGGGCAACGAYTCACCCTTGGCCTGTCTGTCCCTGTGTCAGCCCCTGATCTACGACTATTTTAAGCAACTGTTCGCACAGGTAACCAATCCGCCGATTGATCCGTTCCGCGAACGTGTAGTCATGTCGCTGGCCTGTCCGGTAGGTCCCGAAGCCAACATACTCGAGTCGTCGGCCGAACAATGTCGCCGATTATGGCTCGAACAGCCCATACTGTCCATYACCGACYTGGATATCATCAAAGARACGTCGTATCAGGGCTGGCGTACAAAAGTCATTGACTGTGTATTTCCGATACAAGAGGGCAAACCCGGACTACTGCGGGCATTGGATCGTATATGCGAGGAGGCCTGTCAAGCGGCCAAACAAGGCTATACACTGGTCGTACTGAGCGACAGGCGTGCCGGTGCCAARTTTGTCCCAGTTAGTTCACTGCTGGCACTGGGAGCCACCCATCACTACTGATCAATGCCCGACAGCGTATGAAAGTCGGTCTGATAATGGAAACCGGCGAAGCTCGGGAAGTACATCATATGTGCGTACTGTTGGGCTACGGKGCGGACGCCATCTGTCCGTATCTGGTATTCGAAACTATGGCCGCCCTGCGCGAGGAAGGCCTACTACAGTTGTCCGACGCGGATGTATTTGCCAACTATGTGGCCGCCATGGAACGGGGTATATCGAAAGTAATGGCCAAAATGGGTATATCGACACTGCACTCGTACAAAGGTGCCCAGATTTTCGAGGCCGTCGGCCTCGGCGAGGAAGTCATCGATAAGTGTTTCAAAAATACCGCCTCCCGATTGGGCGGCGCCACTTTCGAGGTATTGGCCGACGAAGCACTCGAGCGGCACTCGATTGCATTTGCCGAACAATACTTTCGGGATTCGCATATACTTCGCAATCCCGGGTTCTATCACTGGCGATCGGGCGGCGAAAAACACATTAACGATCCGCTGGCCATTGCCAACCTACAGGACGCTGCGGTAACCAATTCGCGCGACGCTTACAAACAGTTTGTCGACAGTGCCAACCGAGCGGTGAAAGATTGTACACTACGTGGCCAACTGGAGATTGTCTACTCGTCCAAACCGATACCGCTGGACGAAGTCGAACCGGCGGCCAGTATTGTCAAACGATTTGTTACCGGTTAGTGTCCCGAACACACACAAAACACACACACATACATAAGCACACTATTAATCCTATGTTAACCTACAGGTGCCATGTCGTTCGGCTCCATCTCCTACGAAGCCCATACATCGCTGGCCAAAGCCATGAACCGATTGGGCGGTAAGTCGAATACGGGCGAAGGCGGCGAAGATGCCGAACGCTGGTCGACAGCCGATCCAATGAACAACGAACGATCGGCCATCAAACAGGTGGCCAGCGGCCGTTTCGGCGTAACGGCAGCCTATTTGGCCAATGCCGACGAAATCCAGATCAAGATGGCCCAGGGAGCCAAACCGGGCGAAGGCGGCGAACTGCCCGGCCATAAGGTATCGGTAGAGATTGCCCGTACCCGCCATTCGGTACCCGGTGTCGGTCTGATATCGCCGCCGCCGCATCACGACATCTATTCCATTGAAGACTTGGCCGAACTGATCTACGATCTTAAATGTTCGAACCCGAAGGCTCGCATTTCGGTCAAATTGGTCAGCGAAGTCGGTGTCGGTATAGTGGCAGCCGGAGTAGCCAAAGGCAAAGCCGAACATGTTACGATTTCGGGTCACGACGGCGGTACTGGTGCATCGTCGTGGACGGGTATCAAAGGTGCCGGCCTACCATGGGAACTGGGCATTTCCGAAACACATCAGGTACTGGTGGCCAACGATCTACGATCGCGTGTCGTATTGCAATGTGACGGTCAAATCAGGACAGCTTTCGACGTAATAGTGGCCGCACTGCTCGGTGCCGACGAATTTGGGTTTTCCACTGCACCGCTCATAGCCCTGGGCTGTATAATGATGCGTAAGTGTCATCTGAATACCTGTCCGGTTGGTATTGCCACCCAAGACCCGGAACTRCGCAARAAATTCGAAGGCAAACCCGAATATGTGGTCAACTATTTGTTTCTGTTGGCCGAAGAGATTCGCCAAGAGATGGCCAAACTTCGGATCCGTAGATTTCAGCAACTGATCGGCCGTACGGAACTGTTGCGCTTCAAACCCGATCCCCGCAACCCGAAGGCCAGTCTACTGGACTATACGATGATACTGTGCAATGCACTATCGTTGCGACCTGAAACCAATATTATCGGCGGATCAGTGGCCCAGGACTTTCAACTGGACAATCGATTGGACAACAAAGTCATATCGGCTGCCAAAGACATACTCGACGGTAACAATTCAAATCCTATTGATTTGTCGCTGGCCATTGCCAACCAGGACCGTGCTTTCGGCGCTACACTTAGCTATCATATTGCCACACGTTTCGGCGAACAAGGTCTGGCCCGTGATCTGATTACAATCAAATTTCTCGGATCTGCCGGCCAATCGTTTTGCCTGTTTCTGGCCAAAGGTGTTGTCGTTGAACTGGAAGGCGATTCCAACGATTACGTTGGCAAAGGTCTATCGGGCGGCGAAGTGATTGTCTATCCGCCCAAAGATATGCCCCAAGAATTCCGATCGCAGGACAACATTATTGTCGGCAATGTTTGCCTATACGGCGCCACTTCGGGCAAAGCCTTTATCAGGGGTGTGGCCGCCGAACGATTCTGTGTCCGCAATTCAGGTGCAACGGCTGTCATCGAAGGAGTCGGCGATCACGGCTGCGAATACATGACCGGCGGTGTGGTTGTCATTCTTGGACCGACTGGCCGTAACTTTGCTGCGGGAATGTCCGGCGGAATCGCTTACGTATACGATATGTATGTTGTTATTTAGGGAACCGGTATCTGATTATAATAACCGTTTTGTTGATGTTTTTTTATTGTTGTCATCAGTGAAGGCAAGTTTGCCTCGAAGTGCAATCAGGGAACTGTCGATCTGTTACCACTTGAAGACAAAGCGGACATCGATTTGGTTAAGTCGTTGCTGAAAGAGTTCAACGAAAAAACTGGTTCCGAAGTGGCCGACGAACTACTGAAACAATGGGACAATCAGTTGGCAGCGAAAAAGTTTGTCAAAGTTTTTCCAACCGATTATCAGCGAGTTCTTCGCGAACAACGCGAAGCACTGGAAGCCAGTGTCCAGCAAAAGACAATCGCCGCCGAAGACAACGATAAGTCGGATAAATCATTGGCTGATGTTAAGGACATCGAAGACTCGGTTCCCGATCAGACAAAACTSGAYAAATTGCGCGGATTTATGAAATACAARCGAATCAAAGGCTATTATCGGGACGTAAATCGTCGGACAAAAGACTGGAACGAAATATTTGACCACAAGTTTATCCGCGACAATGTCCGGACACAGGCGTCGAGGTTTGTCTCACTCACTCACTCAATCACTCACTCACTCACTCTCTCACTCACTCACTCACTCACTCTCACTCACTCACTCACTCTCACTCACTCACTCACTCACTCACTCACTCACTCACACTCACTCACACTCACTCACACTCACTCACACTCACTCACACTCACTCACACTCACTCACACTCACTCACACTCACTCACTCACTCACTCACTCACTCACTCACTCACTCACTCACTCACTCACTCACTCACTCTCTCTCTCTCTCTCACCCACTCTCAATATCTCTCTCTCTCTCTCGGCACAGGTGTATGGAATGTKGTGTAYCGTTTTGCCAGTCCTCACACGGCTGTCCACTCGGCAATATCATCCCCCGTTGGAACGATTTGGTCCATCAGGACGACTGGTACGAAGCCATGAAACAGTTGCTGCAGACCAACAACTTTCCCGAATTTACCGGYCGKGTATGTCCGGCACCGTGCGAAGGTGCCTGCGTTCTGGGTATCAACGAACCGCCGGTGGCCATCAAAACCATCGAAGTGTCCATCATTGAAACGGCCTTCGAACGCGGCTGGATCAAAGCTAATCCGCCGAAACTACGATCGGGCAAACGTGTGGCCATTATCGGATCGGGACCGTCGGGCCTCGCATGCGCCGATCAGCTGAACAAAAAAGGACATTCGGTTACTGTTTACGAACGCAACGACCGTATCGGCGGACTCTTACAGTACGGCATACCGACAATGAAACTATCGAAACAAGTAGTCCAGCGTCGGGTGGATCTGATGGCCGACGAAGGCGTCCAATTCAAGCCGAATACCAATGTCGGCAAAGATATTACCGGCGATGAACTGCTGAAAAACTTTGATGCCGTTTGTCTGACCACTGGCGCCACTTGGCCCAGAGATTTGCCGATACCTGGCCGGTCGCTGAACGGTGTCTACTATGCCATGACTTTTCTGGAGTCATCGCAAAAACAGTTGATTAGCGCCGCAAACAATGGTAACACTAAATCAGCCCAAGTGGCCAATCAGTTGACCGCCAAAGACAAGCGAGTTATTGTTGTCGGCGGCGGTGATACCGGTTGCGACTGTATTGGCACATCATTCAGACAGGTTAGTACTGTCCCCTCCCCTCCCTAACAAACTCCCGGAGCTCACAAAATAATCACTAATTTTTGCACTTTTCCATCACTTTTCCCGTTCCGGGTAAATAAAAAGGGCGCCAAAAGTATCGTATCGTTTGAGATATTGCCGCGACCTACCGATGGACGCGAGGCCAACAATCCGTGGCCACAGTGGCCACGAATTTATCGCAAAGACTACGGACACGAGGAGGTGGAACAAAAATGGGGTTCCGATCCGCGCATATTCGGTATATCCAGCAAAGAGTTTCTGGACGACGGCAACGGTAACGTTCGCGGTATTCGCGCCGTACGTGTCGAGTGGTCGCAGGACGCGGCCGGCCGGTGGTCAATGAAAGAGGTGGCCGATTCGGAACAGATCTATGAGGTAAAGCCGTTGATCTATTAGAGAGGGGTTAGACCTACTTATCTATAACTTTCCCGATATATATTATATTAGGCCGATATCGTACTGTTGGCAATGGGTTTCTTGGGTCCCGAAAGCTATCTGACTGAACAGTTGCGGCTGACCAAAGACCAGCGCAGTAACGTACTGACCAAATCGGGTACCTATCGTACGCCAATGGATCGTATCTATGCGGCCGGCGATTGCCGTCGCGGTCAGTCACTGGTGGTGCACGCCATCAACGAAGGTCGTCAGGCGGCCCGCGAAATCGATACCGATCTCAATGCCGGGTTTTCGACACTACCCGGACCTGGAGGTGTCATACCGTATCCGCCGATCGGCGCCAAATTGGTGGCCGGCTAACCGGGATGGGTGGGTTTGTTTTTTTTTTGGTTTTCCCGACCGCCCGCCCGCCCGCTAGCGGGCCAAAAAACTATTGATATAAAAATAATTTATAAATATATATATATATATAATGTTTTTTTTTTATTTAAAAAAATAAGTTTTTAGTGTTTTATTAGACAGAGAGAGAGGTAAGAGAGAGAGAGAGAGAGAGAGAGAGAGAGAGAGAGAGAGCCTACCATTCCTTTCGGTCAGTCATTGAGTAAAAGAAAAATACATTTATTTTTAATTAATTTTTTTTTTATATAAAAAAAAGTATCGGAGATACAAATTATGTGAATTTTTGAGATTTTTATTTTTAAATTTTTAATTTAAGAGATTGTCTATTAAATGTAAAAATTTAATTAAATTAATTAACTATTTTTTAAAAGAAAAATCATTTCATTTAATATTAATATTATTATTAGATAACTAATACTTATAAAATAATTAATGATTTAATAATTAAATCAATTGTTGTTTTTTTGTGTGCGTGTATTTGGTGTCCAAAATGATAACAAAAAAAATATTAATTTATTGATATTTATCGATAATAATAATAATAATAATAATAATCAATACATAGCCTTTTATGAAATTGATGTTTAAATTAGATAATCAAAAAATAATAATAATAATAATTAATTAAAATTTGTTTAGACTATCAAATTGAATACAATTATTACGATTTTTTTTAATAAGATTTTTATTAATATTATTATTATTACTAAAAAAAAAATATTTTTTAAAAAAATTGTATTTAATATTATTGTTAAGTGCTTTTAAATTATTATTATTATTATTGAATATTAAGTTAAATCAATTATTACACATATATTAGCAATTATAATACAAATGAAATACTTATGGGTGATATTTTATGAGAGATAATTACGATAATAATAATAATAATTAGGATAAATAGATCATAATTTTTTTTATTTGAAATATATATATATATATATACCGTATATATATATATATATTTATTTTAAAAATAAATAAATAATAATTTAGATACAAATGTTATTTTCAATTGAATATTTATTTTATAAGAGTTTTATTTGCATATATGTTTGCAAAATATAGATTTAATAATTATTATTAATAATAATAATAATAATAATATAATTTATATCTAAATATAATTAGTTTATAAATTTATTATTATTATAATTTAAAAATTTTATAATTTAATTACTAGTGTGTTTTTAAATATCAAAAATTATTTATAGAAAAAAAAATTATTAATAATTTTATTGAACTTTTTTTGTTGTTGTTTTTGATTTACATTGTTTTTTAAGTGTCGGTAAATATAATTGTTTCACAAAAAAACACAACAAAATTAATTGATGTCTATATTTATATATATATATATATATATATCGATGTTAATTACAAAATAATAAAATTAAAAAATTTAATTGTATTTGTGGTTTTTAAACAATAATAATAATAACGATAAAAAATATGTACTTTAAAATTAATTGTATAACAATTATATTATTACTATTGATATATATATATAAATAATATCTATAAAAAAAATTATTGATATGTTATATGAAATGCCAATAATAATATTATTATTATTATTATATTATATAACAGAGTCTTCCATTTAAGGCAATCACTGTATTATTAATATATATTATGTATTAATAATATATTTAAATATAAAAAAACAACAACAAAAATATTTAATTAAAAAGATATATATATAATATTAATATACTATTTAAATAAATATATAATATTATAATTATTATTATAAAATGTAGAAATATATTTAGTTTTTAAAAAATAAATAATAGATTATAATTTTAATTATATATATATTATTAGTTAAAATTAATTAATTAATTTTATAAATTATTATAAATAGTAAGAAAAATATTTGTAATTTAATTTTATGTATATATATATATTGTTTGTTTGTATTTTTTTTTGTTGGAAATTTTATTCAATAAAAATCTATTAATAATTATAATGAATTATTTTGTAATTATTTTATTTAATTTTCTAATAACTGTAACAATTATCAAATTGTTTGTTTGTTTTGTTGATTACAAGAAAACTCAGTGTAATAAAAATTTTAAACTGTTAATAAATTGACCATGAACAATTACAGTATTTTTGACTAATTAAAAAAAATCAATGAACAATTTTATTTTATTAAATGTCAATTAATAGTGATATATTATATATACCATAATATGGTAACCATATATATACAGAAAGTGAAAGTCTAGTAAACTATGTGTGTGTGTAATAATTAAGTTAAATTTTATATACATTTATGTGACACTGTCTATGTATGTATGTATGTGTGTGTGTGTGTGTGTGTGTGTGTGTGTGTGTGTGTTTATTTATGTGTGTGTTTATGTGTGTGTGTGTGTGTGTGTGTTTATGTGCGTGTATGTGTGTGTATGTGGTTGTGTATGTATGTATGTGTGTGTGTGTGTTTATGTGCGTGTATGTGTGTGTATGTGGTTGTGTATGTATGTATGTGTGTGTGTGTGTGTGTGTGTATGTGTGTTTATGTGCGTGTATGTGTGTATATGTGGTTGTGTATGTATGTATGTATGTATGTGTGTGTGTGTGTGTGTGTGTGTGTGTGTGTGTGTGTGCACATATATACATATATTCATAGTTTCACATAATTGCATATAAAGTTTAGCTTTTATTACACACACACCACACACACACACACACACACACACACACACACACACACACACACACACACACATAGTTTACTAGACTTTCACTTTCTGTATATATAATATTAAAAAATAATTGACATTTAATTAAAAAAAAATAACTGACATTTAATATTGATTGTAAATTAGTTTTTTWAAAAAAAAAAAATATATAAATAATCACGAATAAATAACTTTTAATTTTATTATTTTCATTAAAAATTCGATAATACTTTTTTATTTATTTATTATACAAAATATTATTAATACTTTTTTTTAAAAAAAATTCATATAAAATAATATTTTTCTATACAATAATATAGATTTTAATAATAATGATAATTATCAATAAAAAAAAATAATAATAAAATTACTTATTATACAATTGTTAAATATTTAAATTTAAAAACAATAATAATAATAATTAATTTGTGTGAAAAAAATAATGTAAGCAACAAATAAATTATATACAATAGTAATAATAATAATAATTATAATATTAATTCAAATAAATAATTGTAACAAAAAAATTTTTTTTACTATAAATTCTTACAAATTAAATACAACAACAAAAATGAAATTATTTATTACTAAAATAAACAATAATTATGTTATCAAATGTTGTAGTAGTAGTAGTAGTAGTAGTAGTAGTTATGGCCGAAAAATAATAATAATAATAATTACGGTAATAATCACAGATAAGCAGTCCATCCGACATACATAACACCCAAATTGTTGATATCCGTGGCCTCCTATACATAGTATACAAAAACAATATATACTGTATATATAATTATCGGTAATATATAACAAATAAACAACAAAATCAATACTTTTATCACATGATCGACCTGTCCCTCGACAGACAGGGCAATGCCTTTCGGCAGATTTCGGTCGTTGCGATCGGGAATGCCGTTCAGTCGCCACTCTATGTTAGACACTACACGTTCAGCCTATATATATCGATAATTAGCGGAATTAAAAAATTATTTGTTTTGATAGTTAGTGGGGTGGGTGGGTGGAGGGGAACGAAACTTACTATATCCAGTGTAAACTCGTTGGATTGTTGCCGTGAGTCGGCCGCACCACCGCCGCCTGACGACCGGTTCCATTCATACAGATGATCGAAACGCATGGGCGTAACAAAATTCATTACGGCATCCCTATTATCGCGGGCCACACGCATCGTATGTTCGCAGGCACGCCTATAGACACCCTCGTAATCGGTAACACCCATAGCGTTGATCATATTGTGTGTCAGTCGAAACGGTACGGTTTCGGGTACCTGAAATTCTTCGCCCTTATTGAACATACAATTCAAATCGACGTGAACCGTCTGGCCAGTCGATTCGTCGATCATAATGTTTTCGCCGTGACGGTCGCCCAACCCCAGCAAATAGCCGACAATACTGAACACGGCTGTCGATCGGGTATAGGCTAGTCGGGCGGCAAACCACGACAGCGGATCCGTATATTGTTGGACAAACCAATTGGCGAAAACTGCCGGTCGGAATTTCGGCAGAATATCTGTCCGAAAACGCCTGACTCGTTCCTGTTTGCTTAGTGAGGCCGGCGGCGGATAGTTTCGTATAACTGATTCCCTGATCGCATCGTATTCGCGACTCAACCGGTACTGGCCTTCGACAATCGTCCTGAACGGCAACAAACCGGGTATCCATTCGATGAGTCCGCACTGGTCGGTCAAGGATATAACCAAATAGATTTTGGCCGACAATTGCCGTCGACGGCTATCCGGATCGCGTTTGAAACATCGGTTCAATAGATTACAAAATTCAATAAAACAGTAGTCTTTGCGCAGATCGTCGCCCGGTTTGCAAAGCATTGTATATTTGTTGCCATCGCTTCCATGGATGGCAATCTTCTTGGGCCTCTGGAGTGAGTGCAACAGTTCAATGGTATCGTCAAACTTGTCGATATAGACATCTTTGGCCGGAAACGGCTGATGTTGATTGTTGTCTGCTGTGCTGCTGTTGTTGGTGGTGGTGGTGGTGGTGGCGGCTGCCGAGGTCGACGACTTCGGCAGTGTTACGTTGACCAGCGATCGAAACGGCAGTAAAATCTGACTAAAACCCGACGACTTATCAAACAGATTGTATAGTTCGCGAAAATCCGATCGCAACGACAGTTTTGATTGGCGAGCGGCTCGCTGTCCACCGGCGCCGCCGCCGCGCGTACGGCTCGAATCTTTCTGGCACATGTCGATCATCAGACGGGACAAGTGTTTGATATCGTTGACAAACTTTGTCAACTGCTGCGGCCTCTGGAGTACCGCCTTCTGTACGATATCGTTGAAACAGTTTTTCCGATTCAGATTATGCGAATTCAACGATCGCATCAATAGCCACATTGTTTGCTGAGGATAGTCGCCAACCAGTCGCTGCAAAATTGTTTTGATTACCGACTGTATGTTGGGTTCGCTGTGCAAACATCGGGCACACAATTGGGCAAATATTATGAAAAATATATAGCTGGGAACGTTAGCCAACAGGTCCAACATATGGCTGTGTATTTTCGACAACAATTTCTGTAAGTTTGTCATCTGATTGGCTATTAATTAATTACCGATAATTGATTGAGAAATAATAACTTAAATTTTTTTATATATAAATAATAATAAAAGTAAATACCATTCCTCGTGGTTCTAGCTCTGGCATAATCGTTGGCAAACTCGAACCATATGTTGAATATTAATGGCAACGATTTGTGGGCGTGTTTGACACCAAACTTCAGCGACTCGACCGACGATTTTACTGTCTGACACTTCAGAGCACTCAGTTCATCGCTTTTGGCAAAACCGCCGGCACTGCCGCCAGTCCTACGAGTTTCCTGATAACCGGTATACAGTTTATGGCAATACTGTGCCAGACTATAGTGACTGTCCTCGCTATTGGGTGCGGCAATTGTTACCGTTTTGTAGATAATCATCAACGAATTTGGATTCAATAGCTGCTGTTGGTCACAGTATTTGGCGTAAAGTAGTTGCAATCGAGCGAACGCTTCGTCGGCGGCACCCGAATGCGGTGTCAGACTACTAGACAACTGGTCGCCGCCACCGCCGCCGCTCGGCGATACCGAAACATCAACCGGATTCGTGGCACTGCCTACTGCTGCTGCTGCTGCTGCAGCGGTGCCGCCGCCGCCACTGACGCGACCGCTGCTGCCGGTAACCGATAGACTGCCAAACGACATGTTATTCCTGATCTCTTTGAGTTCTTCGGGAGTAAATCGATCGCTCAAATTGCTGGTCGCCTTCTGGAAGCATTGATTCAGTGAATAACTAAAATTCTGCGATATCTGATTGTGAAGATATTTGATGGCTTCTGTAATATCGGTAATAATAATAATAATAATAATAATAATTACCGATAAAGACAACAACAAAATAAAAATTAGTTATTAATAACTCATTTAAAAATCAATACCTATTTTATGATTCTTATTCCAACAGACTTTGGCCGTCTCGAGAATTGTTTCGCAATTGTCCGCATCGGACAATGCACTGACCGATAGGCCGACAGCAGTATCGCCGAGCGATATATTCAACGAATCTCTGATTTTATTCATTTCCAACAAACAATTATACGAACGTTGAATGTTTCCCGATTTGCGGGCCGTTTTTGTGCTCATCAGCCACGACTGGAACAACTGTTTTTTGATATCCACTCGCAAGTCGGCACTCTGCGACCAGTTATCCATTATGGATAACAGTGCGCGCTGTGTGTTGAGTATCGGTTCCAGATATTTAATGGTAGGCCTAACCAAATGGTTACGCTGTTGCCAGACGTCGACAGTGGCCGCAAATTTATCTTTCAGCGAATCGATTGGCGAAACGTCTTCGTGCATCAGTTCGGCCATCAGATTGTTGTACATTAGCTGAATGTCTTGCAATGTATGCAAATTGACGACAAATTCGTGTGCCCTAACATAGCCGCTAATCTCGAGTGCGGCCGCTGCCAGTGGACCGACCTGTGCCCGGCGCAGAGCCGACAGTTTCGTCTCGAAATCATTGGCCGCCGTTTCGTTCGACTGTTTCGACGACAGTAGAGCACAAAACAGATCGCCAACACCGGCACCGAATGTGGCGGCAGTAGTGGTGTCGTCGTATTCGCGACAAACGCCTGGCAACTGCGACCAGTGACCCAATTTCCAGACAGATTCGATGACATGCGGCGCCAGCTTACGGCGCCAATCGGGCCGTCGATGCGATAGCCCAGTACCGTAGGTGTAGACCATTTCCGATTGATCGAAACTGTCCATCGATATGGTTAAGTATTTTCGTTGGACATCGAAATCATTGGGATCCAGTTCGACAGCTTTGGCACAGCATACCAGCGCCTCCTGTATCTGACCCATTGATTCGTGTATAAGTATACGTTCGGTAACTGTCGGCGTACCCACACGTTTACAATTGAGACCTTCGACCGAATCGGGTTCGTCCAGATGTATATAAATACGCTGTAATAATGGTATCTCCGATTGCAATACAATTTCCGGTATATCGTTGTTTGCCGCCGATTCGATACAATATTCTTCCAGATATCTTAACGATCGGGAATAGGTTTTACATTTGAAGGCCAATACTGCCAGATCTTTCAGTACGATTTGCTGTAGAAAATGGTCGACACCTTTGAACTCTTTGTCCTTTAGTCGGGCAAACCGATGCTGTCTGGGTTGTGTACAGACTTGTTGGTGCAATCGTAGCCGCTTTTTATGCCAGTTCCTCAAGTGATCGTATATGTGGAACACTGTCTGGGCAGCCAAATGTCCCATTTCCGTACCGAACAGATAGTCATCGGCGGTTAACAATTTGACAATTGTCCTCAATTCGTTGCATATGAAATCCTTTTCGTTTGGTTTGGCATTTTTCAGGGCCGCTATTACCGCATACGGTAGCAGATATTGGGCTACTGGCCGATTGCGACACATTGTCGGAAAACAGTCGCACAAGATCTTGATTTTGATAGAATTCTGGGCCAATGCCTGACACAGTTCACTCTCGAATAGATCAGATCGTTGCGAACTGACACCCTGTGACTGTGACATTGATAAGATATCGGCCAACTGAGTGGTACCGTCGGTGTCTTTCTGGTGGGTAAATATGAATAAGTGGAACAACGTTTTCAGCCATCTGTTCAACCATTGACGGTAAGTGAGATCCGGTTGGGATCCGAATATCGGTTCGTCAGATATTTCAATGTCCATCAGTTTGCTATGAGTATAGCGTGTCTTCTTCAGTATTTCGCAATAGTGGCGCATGTCTTCGCTCAGGTCGTCCAAATTGAAACCGTCTAATACTACGTGGTCGCCACCACCACCAGCGCCGCCGCCGCCACCCGACGATTCGCCGCCACCGCTTCCGGTCAACAATTTGATAATCTCCTGAAGCGAATACGAAGCCGCGTAATGGTCGGCAGTAGTTGTGGCAGTGGTCAGCGTCCGATACAACAGTGTTATCAGATGTACTTTGAATTTATTGTCGTTCGAATTGAGAAATCGGTCGCTGTTGGCCTCACGGGTGATAATAGGTTTGTCCAAATCGCAGCGTAGCGGATCAATGGCACCCAATGTGCCAATACATTCGCCAACTAATTCGATAATTGTCGGCTGATTTGTCCGAAAACAGTCCATCAGTTTGCCGACAATCTGGCCGATAAACTCGTGGGCGGCCAACTCATCGTACGTATTATTGTTGTTGTTATTGTTGAACAACTGTTTATATAAAATCGACTGATGGCTGGTCAACAGTTTCAACAGTTGACGCAACGAAAACTCTTGGACTTTGGGATTTTCGTGATTGATATTACTGATGGCCAGCCGTAACTGTAGGTCGACATCAGTGGCATCGTTTCCGTCCATAATATAGTCGCTAATTATTTCGGAAACATCGCGCAATTCATTACATTTCGGTATGAAATACAAGTGTTTGAATGCCGACTGAAATGACGAATGAAATCTGTTTTTAAGTATCAATTCGGTAAACAATTCGGACGTCTCTGTTGGCCAGTAGTGCAATATCGGTAACATTAGTGCCGATATTGTTAACAATTGTGTACTCAAATAGTATTTGTCGGCCATTTGAACGAATTTGGTCATCAGTTCGATGCTTAACTTAATCAGCGGTTTATTCGGTAGAAAACGTTCGCTTAAAATCATCTGAATTGTCGAGAACAGCTTAACCCGATAAGTGTTGACACAATCGGGTCCCATAAACTCCATTAGTTGACTAAAACTTCGTGTGGCCATCAGTTTCTCAGTTTTCGGTACCGAATAGTCTTGCATTAGCGACTCGTATCGGTGAACAAACGGCAAAAAGTATTCGTGAAGCGCTGACCGCAAAGTGGACGGACTATTCTCGAAGCAATTCATATCGACGGTAGCCGACGATGACTCGGGGACTTTGAGTCGATAGTAATGTATGAATGCAATGGCCCGAACAACCAGTTGACGTTCAGCTGACCACCAGATCAACAATGTTTTACCGTAATCAGTGGCCGAATATTCGACACGATATTCGACATCATAGTCGGCCCGTTTCGATATCTCTTTCAATAGTTGACACGTTTGGCCGTAAGTTCGCTGATAGGCTGTCCTATCGAAAAACATTTGACGAATAACGTCCGACAAATAGATTTTCAATATATCGGTAAACGGTTTGTCTTCTAATTTGATGAATTCGCGGACAAACTTTACGGTCATATCGTTGCCTTTGGACACAAAATGGGCGACAATATGTCTCATAAATTCTTTCGGTATATAACTGATGCCAAACAGTGACATTGTTTTTGTCAGAATGTGATTCAAATCGCGAAATTCGCCGTCAATTTCAATCAGACGAATAATATGACCGGCAATCTGTTGTTGAAATTCAATCACCAACTGATCCAACGATTTGTTCTTCTCTTGACTCAAACATTTGATAGCTTTGCCGACAATATGACTGCGAAATTCATTCCTTTCGAGCGATAGATCAATAAAATTGATCAACAATTTCGATAGTCTTTCGTCATCTGCCGAATCAATGTTATAGATGACTATCCATAGTTCGCCGATAGTGGCCAAATAGGACAACAATTGGCGCCACTCTTCGGTATCCATAGCGAGGCCTCGCTGATGGCGCAATCGCCCCACCAGATTGGTGGTCATCGGTTTGGCTAAAATGGCCGCCTCTTTCAGACCGTACAGCGTTGACATCATTATCAGCATCGATGCCAACATCGACGGCACACATCTGTTGAGTATAACGTTGTCGTTGTCGCCGACATCGGCAGTGGCGGCGGAAAACCTATCGATCATCGTTTTGATCGTCAATTGAATAACATTATAGATTCGGTAATCGTCGCGAAAATCGTCGGCCAAACAGTGCCACTCGTAGCAGATGGCGATCAGTCGCCGATAGAATTCGTTCAGTTCGGTGGCCAATGACGTATGCATCGACGGCTGGTCGACAGCCGTATCGGTCAATACGCAAACATAATGATAGAAGTCGTTGATATAGAAAAAGTAGGTCTTATTGGTCAACACTCGGGCGTTAATAAACTGGATATACTGTTTGATTTTGGCCAGCGATGCGGCTTCGTAAAGATTGCGAAACATGTTTTTCATGGCCTCGCCAGTGGACAGTAGGCCCGTATCGGACGCTTAGGTGTACAGACAATCGGGTTATTCATATGATATGATATACGGTATATATATATATCAATGGCCACAATGAGAGACAGTAGTGGCTATTGTTGACATACCTGTCGGCTGATGTTGACCGTCGGCGGCGGCCGTACTGCCGCTGCTGCCATCGCCGCCGACACTGTTGTTGTTGTCCACATCCATGGGCTGTTGACGGCTGTCGGTAGCGTCGGCGCCGCACTCGGTATTGTCCGCATTGGCGTTTGTATTGTCATCATCGCCGGTAGTGGCCGTCATTGTGTCGGTCGCGGCGGCGGCGGTGACAGTGACTGTCTTGAGTTTACGCGGGAGTAGTCAACACAACAACAATTTAGTTAATAATAATAATAATAATAATAATTAAATCAATGAATAATTAAATAATTTTTAAAAAAATTTCATTTAAGTTATTGTTTTGTTTTTTTTTGTTATTATTATTATTATTATTATTATTATTATTATTATTATTATTATTACTTTATACTAATAATTATCTATTGGATTGCATTATCGTATATATACAGTACATGTACTGTAAATACATTAATAATAATATAATAATAATTACAATATTAGCGCCAATGTGTGTATACCTGTGTGTAGTGTTGTACTAATACAATATAATAATAGTGTAATTGATTTTACATTGATATTATGCACATGTTTTGTTTGTTTTGTTTTTTTTATATAATCAATACAACACTACTATTTAGTATAATAACCAGTAAACTGTATGTGAGTGTATAAACATTCAAAAAGTAGGGAAGTTCCCTACAAAATAATATAAGTTCCCTTCAATTTTCCCGGAATATATGGAAATTATATATTATTATAAATTCCCTCACTTTTAATTGTTTATTAAAGGGAAAATATATCTATAAAATTAATTAAAATTTTTTTTATTTATTTATTACAATAAATTTAAACTTAATATTTTGCAACAACAACAACAAATATATATATTTTAAAAATAATAATTTAAATTCAATAAGTTTAATAAGGATTATTTTATTACCTATAATTTTAAAAATACAATTTTATATAATATTTGTTTTTTAAAAATTATAATAAAAAGTGTGTTGCTTAGATTTTAATATGCGTGATGTGAGGAATTCCCAGTAGAGTATGGGAACTTATTGGGAACTTATTGGGAACTTTTTATTATAATTCAATAAATAATGGTGGGAATTTTTGTGAACCCTAATACCATAATAAATATACACAGTTATATTTAATTTTAAAAAAATTAAAAAAAAARTTCCCAGAAAAATTATCAATAATATTAACCAGGGATAAAATATTATTTTATTCTATAAATTATAATAATAATAATAATAAAAATAATTATTATTATTATTAATAGTTACTATAAAATTAAAAATTTACTAAACAATATATATTTATTTATTAAACAATTAGTTGCAAAAAAATATAAAGTAAAATATTCATTAATTTTTAGTTTTTTTTAGTAGTTATTTTTAACGAAAATTTTATTTATAAAATAATAATTTACTTTTTTAATATTAAAAGAAAAATTATTTAAAACAATTTACTTTATATTATAAAATTAGATAAAATAATATTAAATATCATTAATAGGTTTAATAATACTAATAAAATATGATATCATTTTTATAATTTAAGTTAAGAAATACATTTAGTTTATTAATAATTTTTTTAAAATTGTAATTTAAAACTTAATTGCTTTAATAGAAAAATTAAGTTTTAGTAATGATTTTAGTTTATTATTATTATTATTATTATTATTATTATTATTATTTTATGTAATGAATAGTTATAAATACAAAATTAAATTTCTAAATAAAAATATGTTTATTAGTTATAATTATTTGGTTTCATTAGCTTTTATATTGACTACCGATGTTGTTGTTGGCCTAGAAATCGGTGATTACCCGAACATAACGGACACCAATCAGTGTGGTATCGGTCGTCAGTCGCATCTGTTGAACGACCAGTGCTTTGAATGGCATAAAAGTAATGATTTGATGTCCAATGTTGTCAACGGCAGGGATGTCCAGCCGGGAGAGTATCCATACGTTGTCTACATTGAGATTTGGGTCAGACTATCGAAATGGGGCGGAATTGATAGTCAAAAGTAAATAGTTTTTTGTGTGGTTATATAAAAATTAAATCATATATATATATATACATATAATTATATATATATATGTCTATCTATTTAATAAAGTAGTGCGTGTACGGGATCTATACTCAACCAGCACTGGATACTATCGGCCCATTGTTACAGTAATCTCGCGGGTATTGACTACTATAAGGTATTCGCGGGAACTATAGATAAGTCAAAACTGGGAACAGATTATGGAGTCGAAGAAGTCATTCTACACCCGAAGTTCGAGAGAACTCCTCGTAATCCCTATGATGTGGCGCTCATACGTGTGAAGACACCAATGGTTTTCAATGATGGAGATAATGGTTACGCCTATCGACAGTTAAACAGTATTTGTTTGCCGCCTATCGATCATATGGTCACTGAATA
Source organism: Oppia nitens (assembly GCF_028296485.1). NCBI lineage: Eukaryota > Metazoa > Arthropoda > Arachnida > Sarcoptiformes > Oppiidae > Oppia > Oppia nitens. Next base: position 124,550 of record NW_026533227.1, on the reverse strand, counting down.
TGAGTTGGCATTAATTGTAGGTTTCGGTCGTATCAATGATACGTATGTTAATACAGATAGACTTCAAACTGGTTTGGTTAGGATATCAGCTCAAAACCTAACCGATCCAAACATTATTAATGCCTATCAATATCCATATCCCGGTGGAGCACATCTTTGTTTTGTAATAAATATATATATATTAATCAAAAACTAATTACAGTATTAATAGATTATAAAATATTGTAATCATTTTTTTTGCAAACAATAGGGCGATTCCGGTGGTCCACTACTACAGTATGTCAACGGTAGGGCTGTCCTAATAGGAGTCAGTATTTGGGGAGACACTGGCGAAAACATCTGTAGTCCCAATCATCGGGTTTGGACAGCATTTGTCAAAGTGTCGGCAGTTTTGGATTGGATTATCGAAAACATATCGAAATAAAGTTTATTAATAATAATAATAATTATTATTAGTTTAGTTTAATTTTGTATTAGAAAACAAAACCTATAATTAATTAATTGTTAGTATAATATAATAGATAAATAATTTAAATAAATTAAAATTAAAATAGTTAAAAAAGTTTTTTTTTTGATATTAAAACATTTTGTATTTGTATATAATAATAATAAATAGTAATTGTGTGTATGTTTTTTTTTACAATTAATGATAAAAAAAAAATTTTATTTTACATTATTTACTTAATAATAAAAACATATAAATTAAAAAATAGTTTACTTAAAACTTTTTTTATTATTTAAAAAAGTATTAATAAAAGTTAATGAAAAATATTAGAAATTAGTAGACTTTCTTTTTATAAATTTTATTTTCAATATTATTATTATTTTTATACAAAAAATTTAAATTAACAAATATAGTAATAATCTATAATAGTTTGCATAGATATATAAAATACTTTTATTTAAAAAAAACAAATTGAACACAAAAAATGCATAAAAACAAAAAAAAATATTTTGAAAAAAAATCTAATTTACCTACTATTTTACATTAAATTAAAGTTTTATTTGATATTTTTTTTCTACACATGTGACTATGTTTTAAAATATTTGACTAAAAAAACTTATACCCATAAAAATTAGTTTTCAATCAATTGTTTTTTTTAAAAAAAATATTTATTCACTAATAAATATTAAGGTATATATGAAATAAATTCACTTATTATATTAATATAAATCAATTTTATATTATTTATTATTTTTATTTTTTGATTACGTATAATTTTTTATTAAAACAAATTAGATTATAATTTTAAAATATTTAAAATAATAGTTATTATTATTAATAGAAATATTTTAAAATTTAAGCAAAATTTATTGTATATTAGAAAATGTTATTTTTTTAATAAATATTATATTATGTTTAATAATTGAATTTACTAAACAATTATTTTGGTGCATAATTATCCTATAATTATTATTAAATAATTAATTGCAAAAAAAATTTAAAATAAATATTCATTAATTTTTTTTATTATAAAATAGTTTTTTAACGCAAATTTTATTTAGAAAATAATAATTTACTTTCTAATGTAAAAAATAAAAATTATTTAAAACAATTTACTTTATATTTTATTATAAAATTAGATAAAATAATATTAAATATCATTAATAGGTTTAATAATACTAATAAAATATGATCATTTAATAATTTAAGTTAAGAAATACATTTAGTTTATTAATAATTTTTTTTAAATTGTAATTTAAAACTTAATTGTTTTAATAGAAAAATTAAGTTTTAGTAATGATTTTAGTTTATAATTATTATTATTAATAATATTTTATGTAATGAATTGTTATAAATACAAAATTAAATATATAAACAAAAAAATGTTTATTAGTTATAATTATAATTATTTGGTTTCATTAGCTTTTATATTGACTACCGATGTTGTTGTTGTTGGCCTAGAAATCGGTGATTACCCGAACATAACGGACACCAATCAGTGCGGTATCGGTCGTCAGTCGCATCTGTTGAACGACCAGTGCTTTGAATGGCATAAAAGTAATGATTTGATGTCCAATGTTGTCAACGGCAGGGATGTCCAGCCGGGAGAGTATCCATACGTTGTCTACATTGAGATTTGGGTCAGACTATCGAAATGGGGCGGAACTGATGGTCAAAAGTAAATAGTTTTTTTGTGTGGTTATATAAAAATTAAATCATCAATTTTTTTATATATATATCAATATATGACTATCTATTTAATAAAGTAGTGAGTGTACGGGATCTATACTCAACCAGCACTGGATACTATCGGCGGCCCATTGTTACAGTAATCTCGCGGGTATTGAGTACTATAAGGTATTCGCGGGAACTATAGATAAGTCAAAACTGGGAACAGATTATGGAGTCGAAGAAGTCATTCTACACCCGAAGTTCGAGAGAACTCCTCGTAATCCCTATGATGTGGCGCTCATACGTGTGAAGACACCAATGGTTTTCAATGTTGGAGATAATGGTTACGCCTATCGGCAGTTAAACAGTATTTGTTTGCCGCCTATCGATCATATGGTCACTGAATATGAGTTGGCATTAATTGTGGGTTTCGGTCGTATCAATGATACGTATGTCTCTACAAATAAGCTTCAAACTGGTTTGGTTAGGATATCAGCTCAAAACCTAACCGATCCAAACATTATTAATGCCTATCAATATCCATATCCCGGTGGAGCACATATTTGTTTTGTAATAAATATATATATAATTCAAAAACTAATTACAGTATTAATAGATTATAAAATATTGTAATCATTTTTTTTGCAAACAATAGGGCGATTCCGGTGGTCCACTACTACAGTATGTCAACGGTAGGGCTGTCCTAATAGGAGTCAGTATTTGGGGAGACATTGGCGAAAACATCTGTAGTCCCAATCATCGGGTTTGGACAGCATTTGTCAAAGTGTCGGCAGTTTTGGATTGGATTATCGAAAACATATCGAAATAAAGTTTATTAATAATAATAATAATTATTATTAGTTTAGTTTAATTTTGTATTAGAAAACAAAACCTATAATTAATTAATTGTTAGTATAATATAATAGATAAATAATTTAAATAAATTAAAATTAAAATAGTTAAAAAAGTTTTTTTTTTGATATTAAAACATTTTGTATTTGTATATAATAATAATAAATAGTAATTGTGTGTATGTTTTTTATACAATTAATGATAAAAAAAATTTTTATTTCACATTATTTACTTAATAATAAAAACATATAAATTAAAAAATAGTTTACTTAAAACTTTTTTTATTATTTAAAAAAGTATTAATAAAAGTTAATGAAAAATATTAGAAATTAGTAGACTTTCTTTTTATAAATTTTATTTTCAATATTATTATTATTTTTATACAAAAAATTTAAATTAACAAATATAGTAATAATCTATAATAGTTTGCATAGATATATAAAATACTTTTATTTAAAAAAAACAAATTGAACACAAAAAATGCATAAAAACAAAAAAAATATTTTGAAAAAAAAATCTAATTTACCTACTATTTTACATTAAATTAAAGTTTTATTTGATATTTTTTTTCTACACATGTGACTATGTTTTAAAATATTTGACTAAAAAAACTTATACCCATAAAAATTAGTTTTCAATCAATTGTTTTTTTTTAAAAAATATTTATTCACTAATAAATATTAAGGTATATATGAAATAAATTCACTTATTATATTAATATAAATCAATTTTATATTATTTATTATTTTTATTTTTTGATTACGTATAATTTTTTATTAAAACAAATTAGATTATAATTTTAAAATATTTAAAATAATAGTTATTATTATTAATAGAAATATTTTAAAATTTAAGCAAAATTTATTGTATATTAGAAAATGTTATTTTTTTAATAAATATTATATTATGTTTAATAATTGAATTTACTAAACAATTATTTTGGTGCATAATTATCCTATAATTATTATTAAATAATTAATTGCAAAAAAAATTTAAAATAAATATTCATTAATTTTTTTTATTATAAAATAGTTTTTTAACGCAAATTTTATTTAGAAAATAATAATTTACTTTCTAATGTAAAAAATAAAAATTATTTAAAACAATTTACTTTATATTTTATTATAAAATTAGATAAAATAATATTAAATATCATTAATATGTTTAATAATAATACTAATAAAATATGATATCATGTTATTATTTAAGTTAAGAAATACATTTATTTTATATATTAATAATATTTTTTTAATTGTAATTTAAAACTTAATTGTTTTAATAGAATAATTAAATTTTAGTAATGATTTTAGTTTATTATTATTATTAATATTAATATTTTATGCAATGAATACTTATATATACAAAATTAAATTTATAAACAAAAATATGTTTATTAGTTATTATTATTATTTGGTTTCATTAGCTTTTATAATGACTACCGATGTTGTTGTTGTCGTTGTTGGCCTAGAAATCGGTGATTACCCGAACATAACGGACACCAATCAGTGCGGTATCGGTCGTCAGTCGCATCTGTTGAACGACCAGTGCTTTGAATGGCATAAAAGTAATGATTTGATGTCCAATGTTGTCAACGGCAGGGATGTCCAGCCGGGAGAGTATCCATACGTTGTCTACATTGAGATTTGGGTCAGACTATCGAAATGGGGCGGAACTGATGGTCAAAAGTAAATAGTTTTTTTGTGTGGTTATATAAAAATTAAATCATCAATTTTTTTATATATATATCAATATATGACTATCTATTTAATAAAGTAGTGAGTGTACGGGATCTATACTCAACCAGCACTGGATACTATCGGCGGCCCATTGTTACAGTAATCTCGCGGGTATTGACTACTATAAGGTATTCGCGGGAACTATAGATAAGTCAAAACTGGGAACAGATTATGGAGTCGAAGAAGTCATTCTACACCCGAAGTTCGAGAGAACTCCTCGTAATCCCTATGATGTGGCGCTCATACGTGTGAAGACACCAATGGTTTTCAATGTTGGAGATAATGGTTACGCCTATCGACAGTTAAACAGTATCTGTTTGCCGCCTATCGATCATATGGTCACTGAATATGAGTTGGCATTAATTGTAGGTTTCGGTCGTATCAATGATACGTATGTCTCTACAAATAGGCTTCAAACTGGATTGGTTAGGATATCAACTCAAAACCTAACCGATCCAAACATTATTAATGCCTATCAATATCCATATCCCGGTGGAGCACATATTTGTTTTGTAATAAATATATATATAATTCAAAAAATAATTACAGTATTAATAGATTATAAAATATTGTAATCATTTTTTTTTTGCAAACAATAGGGCGATTCCGGTGGTCCACTACTACAGTATGTCAACGGTAGGGCTGTCCTAATAGGAGTCAGTATTTGGGGAGACATTGGCGAAAACATCTGTAGTCCCAATCATCGGGTTTGGACAGCATTTGTCAAAGTGTCGGCAGTTTTGGATTGGATTATCGAAAACATATCGAAATAAAGTTTATTAATAATAATAATAATTATTATTAGTTTAGTTTAATTTTGTATTAGAAAACAAAACCTATAATTAATTAATTGTTAGTATAATATAATAGATAAATAATTTAAATAAATTAAAATTAAAATAGTTAAAAAAGTTTTTTTTTTGATATTAAAACATTTTGTATTTGTATATAATAATAATAAATAGTAATTGTGTGTATGTTTTTTATACAATTAATGATAAAAAAAAATTTTATTTCACATTATTTACTTAATAATAAAAACATATAAATTAAAAAATAGTTTACTTAAAACTTTTTTTATTATTTAAAAAAGTATTAATAAAAGTTAATGAAAAATATTAGAAATTAGTAGACTTTCTTTTTATAAATTTTATTTTCAATATTATTATTATTTTTATACAAAAAATTTAAATTAACAAATATAGTAATAATCTATAATATTTTGCATAGATATATAAAATACTTTTATTTAAAAAAAACAAATTGAACACAAAAAATGCATAAAAACAAAAAAAATATTTTGAAAAAAAAATCTAATTTACCTACTATTTTACATTAAATTAAAGTTTTATTTGATATTTTTTTCTACACATGTGACTATGTTTTAAAATATTTGACTAAAAAAACTTATACCCATAAAAATTAGTTTTCAATCAATTGTTTTTTTTTAAAAAATATTTATTCACTAATAAATATTAAGGTATATATGAAATAAATTCACTTATTATATTAATATAAATCAATTTTATATTATTTATTATTTTTATTTTTTGATTACGTATAATTTTTTATTAAAACAAATTAGATTATAATTTTAAAATATTTAAAATAATAGTAATTATTATTAATAGAAATATTTTAAAATTTAAGCAAAATTTATTGTATATTAGAAAATGTTATTTTTTTAATAAATATTATATTATGTTTAATAATTAAATTTACTAAACAATTATTTTGGTGCATAATTATCCTATAATTATTATTAAATAATTAATTGCAAAAAAAAATTTAAAATAAATATTCATTAATTTTTTTTATTATAAAATAGTTTTTAACGCAAATTTTATTTAGAAAATAATAATTTACTTTCTAATGTAAAAAATAAAAATTATTTAAAACAATTTACTTTATATTTTATTATAAAATTAGATAAAATAATATTAAATATCATTAATATGTTTAATAATAATACTAATAAAATATGATATCATGTTATTATTTAAGTTAAGAAATACATTTATTTTATATATTAATAATATTTTTTTTATTGTAATTTAAAACTTAATTGTTTTAATAGAATAATTAAATTTTAGTAATGATTTTAGTTTATTATTATTATTAATATTAATATTTTATGCAATGAATACTTATATATACAAAATTAAATTTATAAACAAAAATATGTTTATTAGTTATTATTATTATTTGGTTTCATTAGCTTTTATAATGACTACCGATGTTGTTGTTGTCGTTGTTGGCCTAGAAATCGGTGATTACCCGAACATAACGGACACCAATCAGTGCGGTATCGGTCGTCAGTCGCATCTGTTGAACGACCAGTGCTTTGAATGGCATAAAAGTAATGATTTGATGTCCAATGTTGTCAACGGCAGGGATGTCCAGCCGGGAGAGTATCCATACGTTGTCTACATTGAGATTTGGGTCAGACTATCGAAATGGGGCGGAACTGATGGTCAAAAGTAAATAGTTTTTTTGTGTGGTTATATAAAAATTAAATCATATATATATATGACTATCTATTTAATAAAGTGGTGGGTGTACGGGATCTATACTCAACCAGCACTGGATACTATCGGCGGCCCATTGTTACAGTAATCTCGCGGGTATTGAGTACTATAAGGTATTCGCGGGAACTATAGATAAGTCAAAACTGGGAACAGATTATGGAGTCGAAGAAGTCATTCTACACCCGAAGTTCGAGAGAACTCCTCGTAATCCCTATGATGTGGCGCTCATACGTGTGAAGACACCAATGGTTTTCAATGTTGGAGATAATGGTTACGCCTATCGGCAGTTAAACAGTATTTGTTTGCCGCCTATCGATCATATGGTCACTGAATATGAGTTGGCATTAATTGTAGGTTTCGGTCGTATCAATGATACGTATGTCAATACAGATAGACTTCAAACTGGTTTGGTTAGGATATCAGCTCAAAACCTAACCGATCCAAACATTATTAATACCTATCAATATCCATATCCCGGTGGAGCACATCTTTGTTTTGTAATAAATATATATATATTAATCAAAAACTAATTACAGTATTAATAGATTATAAAATATTGTAATCATTTTTTTTGCAAACAATAGGGCGATTCCGGTGGTCCACTACTACAGTATGTCAACGGTAGGGCTGTCCTAATAGGTGTTAATATATGGGCCTACACTGGCAATGATATCTGTAGTCCCAATCATAGGGTTTGGATGGCATTTGTCAAAGTGTCGGCAGTTTTGGATTGGATTATCGAAAACATATCGAAATAAAGTTTATTAATAATAATAATAATTATTATTAGTTTAGTTTAATTTTGTATTAGAAAACAAAACCTATAATTAATTAATTGTTAGTATAATATAATAGATAAATAATTTAAATAAATTAAAATTAAAATAGTTAAAAAAGTTTTTTTTTTTGATATTAAAACATTTTGTATTTGTATATAATAATAATAAATAGTAATTGTGTGTATGTTTTTTACAATTAATGATAAAAAAAAAATTTTATTTCACATTATTTACTTAATAATAAAAAAACATATGAATTAAAAATTAGTTAACTAAAAACTTTTTTTTATTTAAAAAAGTATTACTAAAAGTTAGTGAAAAATATTTTTATACAAAAACAAATTAAATTAACAAATATAGTAATAATCTATAATATTTTGCATAGATATATAAAATACTTTTATTTAAAAAAAAAACAAATTGAACACAAAAAATGCATAAAAACAAAAAAAAATATTTTGAAAAAAAAATAATTTATCTATTATTTTACATTATATTAAAGTTATATTTTAAAATATTTTGTTATTTTTTATGGGACTAAAAAAATTATTTTCATAAAAATTATATTATGTTTAATAATCAAATTTACTAAACAATTGTTTTGGTGCTTAATTATTCTATATTTATTATTAAATAATAAATTGCAAAAAAATTTTAAAGTAAAATATTTATTATTATTATTTTATTTCACATCATTTACTTACTAATAAAAACATATAAATTAAAGATTAGTAGATTTTATTTTCATTATTATAATTATTTTTATACAAAAACAAATATAGTAATAATCTATAATATTTTGCATAGATATAATGTATATTAATATAAATCATTTTTAGTTTATTTATTAATTTTTTGGATTACATATATTTTTTATTAAAACAAATTAGATATTTTATAGTTTTAAAATATTTTAAAATTTAAACAAAATTTATTGTATAGTAGAAAATGTTTTTTAAAAATAAATATTATATGATGTTTAATAATTAAAATTATGTTATAAAAAATTATCACGTTTAATAGTTATTTATTTAAGCTATATTTAAAAAGATGTTATATTTTAAAAAAATAAGTTATTGAAAAACAATTACTGAATGTAAAAATAATTTTAGTATGTTTTACGTTTTGGCTTACAATTAGAAAAAAAATAATTTCTATAAAATTGTTTTAAATATATTTTTGATTTTATTGAATAATATATATATTAGTCTTATAGTTATTTAAAAAAACAATAATTATCTTTACTATAATATATTAACTAAAAACACTGTAAATATGTGCAAACAATTAACAATATATTGTATAATAATTTATTTTATTATTGCAATATTTAATACATCAAATCAAGTAAGTATTTTATAATAATATAAATTTAATTATATATAAATTTTTAGAAAAAATTATAAACTAAAAATAATTAAATAATATATATTTATTTACTATTTACAGTTTGTATTTAATAAATAGATAATATAAATAAATAATTTATATTATTAGATTTTATAATAGACAATTATTCATTAATATGATTAATTTAAACTAATATTTTGTTTAAACTTTATAAATTATTTTAATATATTTTATTTATTTATACAAAATTAATAATAATAACAAAAAAATGTTTATAAACTTATATAATTAAAGTTTTATATTAATATATAACGCTTTTAACATTAAAAAAGTATTATATCCATATAGATCTCTTAATCTCTTAAAATAAATATTTAATTTGTTTAATTTATAATTATAACTATACAGTATTAATATATACAGCTTTTATTAAAATTTAATTTTCATATATTTATAAAATATATTGATTTATATACATATATATATTCAATATATATAATGTATATGCATATTATTATATATTGTATATATATATATGAAAATTAAATTTTAATAAAAGTAATTAATAAATTAATAATAGTATTAATAAAAATAATTATATATATGTATAAAATATGTATGATATATACATATCAATATAATGTATATATATACAAATTACATAAATTTATATATGTGATAATAAATTAAATATAGTAATAAATAGTATAACTATTATTAAATTAATAAAAGAAAAACAAAAAAATTGATTATTAATACTTTATTATTTATATTAGATTTTATATTAATTTGTTATTAATATTTTTTTTTTTTWAAATAAAAAATATTAGAAAACATTATTACCAATTGACACAATAACTGTTTCATCGCTGAGTCGGGCGGCAAATATCGGTGAATACTATGACGCCCGTAACGACCAGTTTCGGAAAATTAATTTATTTAAAAGATCCATACCGTCCAATGCCATCATAAGCACCGATACGCCCGACAATAGTCTTGAATTGAGTTATTCGGATACGTTTCGGGAAAAATTTAACAAAATGGACATTGGAGCTTCGCTAAAAATGAGCATGCTTGTCGGTATGATTAATATTGAATTATCTGGATCAGCCCATTTTCTATCCGAAACAAAATCAAGCTATCGGTAAGCTATATGTCTAATTATAACAGATTATCCATTACTATCATATATAAGTTATATACTGTATATATACTATACTGTTATTATGAAAAATATATATTTATATAACAATTTTATTAATGATAGAAAAATATAATATAACAATCATAACAAACATATAATATAAATACTTATATTATTATTATTAAACATTTTGCGCCCCAAATGAGTCTTTTCCTACAAAAAACAATTATCCGATGATTTTTCCGTTTATTTTTTTGTCTGTTTGTTTGGTATTAAATATATATTAAATATATATTAATCCATTACATAGTATTACCTAATTTTAATAATAGTATTATTATTACTGTATTTTTGTATTAATTTAAAAAAAGTCTATGAATTAACAATAATCCGTTTATATTATTTATTAACAATTAAATTGATTAATTTTACGGCAACCAAAAAAATTGTTTTAATTAATTTTTTTTTTTTAATTGATGTATAATATCATTAACACTAAACAACTGAAACATATGATTATTGTTTTGTTTGTTTGTTTGTGTGACCAATAAATTAATTTTATTTTCTAAAGCAAACAAAATAAATGTATTATTTTTACAGATGTCTTAATACAAACAACAACAACAAGTTATACGGGATTTATAACATTGTGTTTCAAGTGTATGTGTATGTGTATGTGTATGTGTATGTGTATATGTATGTGTATGTGTATGTGTATGTGTATGTGTATGTGTATGTGTATGTGTATGTGTATGTGTATGTGTATGTGTATGTGTATGTGTATGTGTATGTGTATGTGTATGTGTATGTGTATGTGTATGTGTATGTGTATGTGTATGTGTATGTGTATGTGTATGTGTATGTGTATGTGTATGTGTATGTGTATGTGTATGTGTATGTGTATGTGTATGTGTATGTGTATGTGTATGTGTATGTGTATGTGTATGTGTATGTGTATGTGTATGTGTATGTGTATGTGTATGTGTATGTGTATGTGTATGTGTATGTGTATGTGTATGTGTATGTGTATGTGTATGTGTATGTGTATGTGTATGTGTATGTGTATGTGTATGTGTATGTGTATGTGTATGTGTATGTGTATGTGTATGTGTATGTGTATGTGTATGTGTATGTGTATGTGTATGTGTATGTGTATGTGTATGTGTATGTGTATGTGTATGTGTATGTGTATGTGTATGTGTATGTGTATGTGTATGTGTATGTGTATGTGTATGTGTATGTGTATGTGTATGTGTATGTGTATGTGTATGTGTATGTGTATGTGTATGTGTATGTGTATGTGTATGTGTATGTGTATGTGTTTTATTTTTAAATTACATTATAAAATAATAGACATTTATCTAATAAGTTATTTAGAAATAAATTTGTATATATTTTTTGTTGAATTTGATTACATTATATTTATTGTATCATATTTTAGCAAATATTAAGTTTTATACGGTATACTCAATATAATTATATTAACATTATTATGCATTTATTTTTTAATTATTTGTTATCAAAACATTTATCATGCTCAAATAAACAATTACTAATTAATATTTTTATTGCTTATTATAAATTAAAATTTATTATAAATTGACTATTATCTTAGATTTGTTAAAAATGTTTCAATAAAATAAAAACCAAAACAATAGCTGACGCACCATAAGCATATAGATTACACTTAATATATAGATACAAAAAAAACACAATATATTTTTATAAACTCCGCCCCTAAAGATTATATTTATAATATTGCGCGCATATATATATAGACAACTATATTATAGCTTCTATATTATCATTGCGAGGCGATTATTATTGTTTTGGTTTTGCTTATACTGAAAGTTTATTATGTGTAAAATGTTATATTATTATATTTATTTTTTAATTAAATATATCAAGTAATTTTTTGTATTATAAAACTTTTGTTATTTAATTTATAAATAAACTACGTAGGTCATTTTTTTAAAAAAAAAATATGCTTTTATGTTAACTTAAGGGAATATGAAAAAATATTCAAAAATTAGTTTTACTTTAGGATTTCGATATAAGGAGGAAGGGGGGCAAAATGATTCACAAAAAAATTGTAAAATATAATTGTATAGAATCTATAAAATTTTACGAATTTATTGTAATTTTAAATACCCTCCCCTTTAAATCTAAAACCTAAAATAAAACTAATTTTTGAATATTTTTTTAAAAAAAATAAATATTTTATTATAGCTGTGCAAAGGTATCGCTAATTCAAAAAATGAAAACAAAAGAAGAATCGATTAACTGTAACGACGAATCGCTAAAACCATTAATTGATTTGAAATTATTGTCGGAAATAGATGCCACACATGTTGTCGTCGGCAGAATATTTGGCGGTAAAGTAATTGTTTCGGTCATAAATAAAAACGAAGAAAATAAAGACGTCCATGAATTAGAGGGTAGTCTTGCAGCTGCTATTAAACTAAATTTTGTTGAAATTTCTGGTGGTATTAATGGTACATTGGTAAATAAGAATATAACAAAATTAAATACTTATGATTTTAAAATTATTGGCGACATTATTCCCGATGTTATGCCCATAACAGTAGCCGAAGCACTCAACTATACAAGAAATGTACCAAAACTATTGAAATCAAGTAATAAGGGTTCGGGTAAAATAGTTGATTACCATTTAATGCCCATTAATGTACTGAGAGAAATATATTCAATAGATATCAAGCAAAATGCATTAATTCATGAAATTAGCGATAATTTAGTTAATCAATGTGTTGACTATTTTGATGATATGTTAGAAATTGAAAACAAATTAAATGATATTAGAAATATTATGCAACAAAATGAATCGTTTATCAATGATAGCGTTTTTAGTGAATTAGATAGTTTACGTAATAATTTTAGTAATTATAAATTAAATCAAACAAATTATTTGCAAACTTTATTAATGAAAATTAGAGCCGGAAACGAAAGTACCGATAAATTAGCAAATGTTTTATTAAATCCCAACAATAGTTATTATACTAAACATGAAATGAATATTAAAATGAATTATTATTATGAATTAATTAACCAATTGTTTACAGTCAGTGATGCAAAAGTTATCAACTCTAATTGTATATTTAATAAACATTTTAGATTAATAAACAAACTATACAACAATTTAGATATTAGATTATATATTATGTTCTATAAATGGCATAATACTGATGCTAAAAGTCAACATAGAAACAGAAAAGCAATTCATGAATTTAAACAATTAATTGATAAAAATAAATTTCAACAACAAAATGATAATTCAATATACTGTACTTATAATTATGAAATCATTAATAATCAAGATAAAACATTAGCTAATATAAGTAATGAAAACAATTTACCACAAATTAGTTATTTTAAAAGTGGAGAACTAATTGAACAAAATGTTTTACCAATCAATGATTTTACAACATTTATATTAATTTGCGGAGATAGTTTTTCCAGCGAACTTAATGAAATTTGTAAAAAATACAATTATATTGAAAATATTTGGTCCGATGCTAATGGCTTATATTATAGCCGAACTGGTTATAAATTAATACAATTTTATAATAAAATCTATGCTATTGGCGGAGCTAATGGATATAATCATAATGTAAGTATTATTTAACAAATTATAATATATTCAATATTAATAATTTAATTTTTTTATCAAACAGTTTTACTGTTTAAATTTCATTGAAATTTACGATCCGTTTAGTAAGTCATGGTCGGAAATATCTTTATCAATTAAACCAAGATGGTATGTATTAGCTAATATAAATTATCTATTAATTATTTTTAACTTTATAATCATTTTAAAAAAAAAAATATTTATATATAAATTCATACAATTTTATAACATAAAATATCTTTAAATTTTAGCGCACATGCCTTAATTGTCCATAAAAATAAATTATATACGTGTGGCGGCTTTAATATTAATGAATATTACAAATCATGCGAAATTTACGATATCAATAAAAATGAATGGACAGAAATTGCATCAATGTCAATTATTAGATATCATTTTAATCTAGTTTCATTAGATGATTACATTTATGCACTAGGTACTAAAGAATATATCGATGGCGGCGACATTGATAGACCCATTGAACGATATGATCCAATTAAAAATGAATGGTCTACTATTGGCAACATAACTATTGATAGGTATTTTTTGTGTTAATGTTTTTATTTTTATATTGTTTAAATCATAATTAATATATATTATATAATAGAGACGATATTTGTGCTATCTCGTTTATGAATTTAATATACACGTGCGGTGCTGGACATGGATTTGGTACCAAATGCTGGAAATATGATCCCAATAACAATAATTGGATTGAAATTGGTTAGAATTATTATTATTATTATTATTAACATTGATATATTTCAATTAAATAAACAAAAAATTATTATTTTTTATTGTATAGCATAAGCTCAAAACTAGATTAAAATAATAAAATTTTTTTATTATTTTTAATTATTAAGCAATTATTATATAAAAAAAATATTAATTATTTAAAATTAGCATCGACTAATAAATCAAGAGATGAATGTCAATTAGTTGTTTATCATGATAAATTATTTATATTCAG
The DNA here is from genome assembly GCF_028296485.1 of Oppia nitens. Classification (NCBI taxonomy): domain Eukaryota; kingdom Metazoa; phylum Arthropoda; class Arachnida; order Sarcoptiformes; family Oppiidae; genus Oppia; species Oppia nitens. The sequence continues at coordinate 109,429 of NW_026533227.1, read as the reverse complement.
CAAACATGTTGAGCAAGGTAAATTAATTTTTTAATAAAATACCTAAATATAAATTTATAATAATTTTTTTGTTAATTTAGGTGACTTAACATTTGAAATCTACGACCATTTTTCAGACACATGGGTTAATGAGACACTAATACCAGAATTGGCAAATGTATACGGGGTAACTTATTATTTAAAATATATAAATTTTATTTTTATTAAAAAAATAAATCATTATATTAATTTTATGAATTAATTAATTTTTATTAAAAAAATATTTTAGGTAACAGCTTTTACTTCAGTATAACTATTATTAATGATATTTTATATATATATATATATATATATATATATTATTTATATAATTRTATATCTATTTAATTAATTATTTTATACACATTATTCATAAGATATATAAATTACATTCAGATAGTAGTAACAAAAAAAATAATTGTTTTAGCTTTGTTTTTATTAGTTAATTAAATGTACAAAATAAATGAATACAATATATATATATATATATATATATATATATATATATATATATATATATATATATATATATTGTATTCATTTATTTTTAATATCAATGTAATTTTAATTATGTTAAAAAAAATTTATTGCTTATTAATAGCAAATACTTTATAAATTATATAAATATAAAACTAATTAATATTATTGTCAAAATAATTTCTATATTATAAATATAATTTTATTAAATTATATTATTTATTTAATTGCATAAACAATAAAAAAAAACTTGTATAAACATTATTCAAAATTTTAGTAATAAATCTAACAATAGTTGATTACAGTATCTTTACAGTTGTTTCCTATATTTCTAAATAAAAATGTTTATTAGTTATAATATTTATTATTATTTGGTTTCATTATCATTTGTATTGACTACCGATGTTGTCGTTGTTGGCCTAGAAATCGGTGATTACCCGAACATAACGAACACCAATGAGTGTGGTATCGGTCGTCAGTCTTATCTGATGAACGATCGGTGCTTTAGATTTCATACGAGTCGTGATTTGATGTCCAAAGCTGTTGTCAACGGCAGGGATGTCCAGCCGGGAGAGTATACATACGTTGTCTACATTGAGATTTGGTCCAAACTATCGGAATGGGACGGAAGTGATAAGTTTGGGTATGTTTTTTATTTTGTAATCTATTAATACTGTATTTTTGATTTATATATATTTATTACATAACAAGTATGGGCTCCACCGGGATATGGATATTGATAGGCATTAATAATGTTTGGATCGGTTAGGTTTTGAGCTGATATCCTGATATTATTATTAGTGTTACTGTATTATTATAATAAGTTTATATACAGTATATCAATGAATAAAAAATATTTATATTTATTTATTGTTAAAAACTTTAATTTTGATTTTTTTAAATTGTTATAATAAACATTGTATTGTGTGATGACCTTAAAATAATTTTATATATTTATATCGGTATCCAATGACGTTTGCATCGACGGCTGGTCGACAGCAATCGTCGGCCGGCTGGTCGGTCAATACGCAAACATAATGATAGAAGTCGTTGATATAGAAAAAGTAGGTCTTATTGGTCAACACTCGGGCGTTAATAAACTGTATATACTGTTTGATTTTGGCCAACGATACGGCTTCGTAAAGGTTGCGAAACATGTTTTTCATGGCCTCGCCAGTGGACAGTAGGCCCGTATCGGACGCTTAGGTGTACAGACAATCGGGTTATTCATATGATATGATATACGGTATATATATATATCAATGGCCACAATGAGAGACAGTAGTGGCCAGTTGACGTACCTGTAGGCTGATGTTGACCGTCGGCGGCGGCCGTACTGCCGCTGCTGCCATCGCCGCCGACACTGTTGTTGTTGTCCACATCCATGGGCTGTTGGTGGCTGTCGGTAGCGTCGGCGCCGCACTCGGTATTGTCCGCATTGGCGTTTGTATTGTCATCATCGCCGGTAGTGGCCGTCATTGTGTCGGTCGCGGCGGCGGCGGCGACGGTGACTGTCTTGAGTTTACGCGGGAGTAGTCAACACAACAACAACACAAAACTATTTAGTTAATAATAATAATAATAATTAAATCAATGAATAATTAAATCAATGAATAATTAAATAATTTTTTTTTATTTCATTGCAGTTATTGTTTTGTTTTTTTGTTGTTATTATTATTATTATTATTATTATTAATATTACTTTATACTACTAATTGTCTATTGGATTGCATTATATCGTATATATACAGTACATGTACTGTAAATACATTAATAATAATAATAATAATAATAATAATAATAATAATAATAAACAATTACAATATTAGCGCCAATGTGTGTGTATGTAGTGTTGTACTAATATTATACAGTATTATACTGTAGTGTTTAATTGATGTGCATTTATATACACATGTTTTGTTTTATATATAAATACAACACTAGTATTTTATAATAACCAGTGATTGTGTGTGTGTGTGTGTGTGTAAACATTCAAATAGTAGGGAAGTTCCCTACAAAAAAAATAAGTTCCCTTCAATTTTCCCGGAATATATGGAAATTATATATTATTATAAATTCCCTCCCTTTTAATCGTTTATTAAAGGGAAAATATATCTATAAAATTAATATATTTTTTTTTATTTATTACAATAAATTTAAACTTAATATTTTGCAACAACAACATCAAATATTTTTTTTAATAATAATTTAAATTCAATAAGTTTAATAAGGATTATTTATTACCTATAACTTAAAAATATAATTTTATATAATATTTGTTTTTTTAAATTATAATAAAAAGTGTTTTGCTTAAATTTTAATAGGTRTAATGTGAGGAATTCCCAGTAAAGTATGGAACTAATTGGGAACTTTTTATTATAATTCAATAAATAATGGTGGAATTTTCCTGAACCCTAATACCATAATATATATATACAGTTAAAGAGTGCCCCTTTAAAAAAAATAAAAAATAATAAAAAAAAATTCCCAGAAAAATTATCAATAATATTAACCAGGGATAAAATATAATTTTATTCTATAAATAATAATAATAATTATAATAATTAATTATAATAATAATAATAATAGTTACTATAAAATTAAAAATTTACTAAACAATATATATTTATTATTTAAACAATTAATTGCAAAAAAATATAAATTAAAATATTCATAAATTTTTAGTTTTTTTAGTAGTTTTTTTAACGAAAATTTTATTTATAAAATAATAATTTACTTTATTAATATTAAAAAAAATAAAAATTATTTAAAACAGTTTACTTTATATTATAAAATTAGATAAAATAATATTAAATATCATTAATAGGTTTAATAATACTAATAAAATATGATATCATTTAATAATTTAAGTTAAGAAATACATTTAGTTTATTAATAATTTTTTTTAAAAATTGTAATTTAAAACTTAATTGTTTTAATAGAAAAATTAAGTTTTAGTAATGATTTTAATTTATAATTATTATTATTAATAATATTTTATGTAATGAATAGTTATAAATACAAAATTAAATATATAAACAAAAAAAAATGTTTATTAGTTATAATTATAATTATTTGGTTTCATTAGCTTTTATATTGACTACCGATGTTGTTGTTGGCCTAGAAATCGGTGATTACCCGAACATAACGGACACCAATCAGTGCGGTATCGGTCGTCAGTCGCATCTGTTGAACGACCAGTGCTTTGAATGGCATAAAAGTAATGATTTGATGTCCAATGTTGTCAACGGCAGGGATGTCCAGCCGGGAGAGTATCCATACGTTGTCTACATTGAGATTTGGGTCAGACTATCGAAATGGGGCGGAACTGATGGTCAAAAGTAAATAGTTTTTTTGTGTGGTTATATAAAAATTAAATCATCAATTTTTTTATATATATATCAATATATGACTATCTATTTAATAAAGTAGTGAGTGTACGGGATCTATACTCAACCAGCACTGGATACTATCGGCGGCCCATTGTTACAGTAATCTCGCGGGTATTGACTACTATAAGGTATTCGCGGGAACTATAGATAAGTCAAAACTGGGAACAGATTATGGAGTCGAAGAAGTCATTCTACACCCGAAGTTCGAGAGAACTCCTCGTAATCCCTATGATGTGGCGCTCATACGTGTGAAGACACCAATGGTTTTCAATGTTGGAGATAATGGTTACGCCTATCGACAGTTAAACAGTATCTGTTTGCCGCCTATCGATCATATGGTCACTGAATATGAGTTGGCATTAATTGTAGGTTTCGGTCGTATCAATGATACGTATGTCTCTACAAATAGGCTTCAAACTGGTTTGGTTAGGATATCAACTCAAAACCTAACCGATCCAAACATTATTAATGCCTATCAATATCCATATCCCGGTGGAGCACATATTTGTTTTGTAATAAATATATATATAATTCAAAAAATAATTACAGTATTAATAGATTATAAAATATTGTAATCATTTTTTTTTTGCAAACAATAGGGCGATTCCGGTGGTCCACTACTACAGTATGTCAACGGTAGGGCTGTCCTAATAGGAGTCAGTATTTGGGGAGACACTGGCGAAAACATCTGTAGTCCCAATCATCGGGTTTGGACAGCATTTGTCAAAGTGTCGGCAGTTTTGGATTGGATTATCGAAAACATATCGAAATAAAGTTTATTAATAATAATAATAATTATTATTAGTTTAGTTTAATTTTGTATTAGAAAACAAAACCTATAATTAATTAATTGTTAGTATAATATAATAGATAAATAATTTAAATAAATTAAAATAGTTAAAAAAGTTTTTTTTTTTATATTAAAACATTTTGTATTTGTATATAATAATAATAAATAGTAATTGTGTGTATGTTTTTTATACAATTAATGATAAAAAAAATTTTTATTTCACATTATTTACTTAATAATAAAAACATATAAATTAAAAAATAGTTTACTTAAAACTTTTTTTATTATTTAAAAAAGTATTAATAAAAGTTAATGAAAAATATTAGAAATTAGTAGACTTTCTTTTTATAAATTTTATTTTCAATATTATTATTATTTTTATACAAAAAATTTAAATTAACAAATATAGTAATAATCTATAATAGTTTGCATAGATATATAAAATACTTTTATTTAAAAAAAACAAATTGAACACAAAAAATGCATAAAAACAAAAAAAAATATTTTGAAAAAAAATCTAATTTACCTACTATTTTACATTAAATTAAAGTTTTATTTGATATTTTTTTTCTACACATGTGACTATGTTTTAAAATATTTGACTAAAAAAACTTATACCCATAAAAATTAGTTTTCAATCAATTGTTTTTTTTAAAAAAAATATTTATTCACTAATAAATATTAAGGTATATATGAAATAAATTCACTTATTATATTAATATAAATCAATTTTATATTATTTATTATTTTTATTTTTTGATTACGTATAATTTTTTATTAAAACAAATTAGATTACTACTACCACTACTACAGTATGTCAACGGTAGGGCTGTCATAATAGGTGTCAGTATTTGGGCAAACACTGGCAAAAACATTTGTAGTCCCAAACATAGGGTTTGGACAGCATTTGTCAAAGTATCGGCAGTTTTGGAGTGGATTATTGAAAAAATATCGAAAAAATAAAATTTATTATATTTTTAGTTTTTGTTTATTTTATGTTAATAAATCAAAATATTCAAGTTATCAAATAATTATTATATGTTATATAAATATCACAATTGGCAAATGTATACAGGATAATTTTAATATTTTAATATAAATTAATTAATTTTATTATTTTTAAAAATCATATTAATTGTATAAATATAGAAATTTAAATTATTTTTTTTTGGTAATAGAATTTTCTTAGGTATAACTATTATTAATGATTTAATATATATATAAGATTTATATATATATGTATTATTTATATAATTATATATCTAGTTTATTATTAATTTATAAACATTATTTATAATTAAATTCAAATAGTAATAAAAAAAAATTATTTTAGTTTTGCTTTTAGTTAGTAAATTGAATAGAAAAAATAATTAATTTACAAAGATATATATTTATATATATATATATTGTATTTATTTATGTCTTTTTTTATAAAATATTAATGTAATTTTAATTATGTTAAAAAATTGATTTTTTTGTTTACTTATTAACATCAAAATACTTCATAAATTATATAAATAAATAATTAATTAATATTTTTGTGAAAAAAAATTTTTATATTATTTATATTATTCAATAAAAAAAATATTGTCTTAACATAATTCAGTATTATATTACTAATAAAATATTAGATAACTGTGTGATATATTTCATAATAAATACATTAATTTTTAATAATATTTTTTTTTGTAAACTTAACTATTTTATAATACAACTATTTTTTAGTACTAAACTATATTATTATAAGCAGAGCGCATGTTTGTTATGTAACAAATATATATTTATATAATTTTTTAAAAAATTAATTTTTTTCAACTTTGAGATAATGAAAATAATTATTTAGCCTAATTATGTTTATAATATTATATTTTTTGAAAATGTTTGAAAATTGTTTTTCTTAAAAATATTTTTTTTTAAATAGATAATATAAATTATATGAAATAAAATATTGTACAAAAAATTACTGAAATATTATATTCATTATACTGTAGAAAACAATATTTTATTTAATGGAAAATAACAAAATCATAGCAAAATTTTTTTTATCATATTTAATACTTTGAAATTAAATACGTTTTTTAAAAAAAATAAATATTTATTACATTTAATTATTTGTTGTTAATGTTTTTAAATATTTTACTTAAATGTTTAAGCAATTATTAATGCAATTATAAAAATGTTTTGTTTGATAGCGTTGTGTAAGTAAAACTATTTAAAAAAAACAATTAATCAGAAAATTACAAAACAAACAAATAATTATTTTTTTTAAAACTTTAAACTCTTTGAAAGTCATGATCGGTGTTTGCAATGTTGTTGTGTTTGGCCTACAAATCGGTGATTATCCGGACATTACTAATACTACTGACTGTGGTATCGGTCGTGAGTCGCATCTGATGGACGACCGGTGCTTTAAATTTCATTCAAGTCGTGATTTTATGACCTCTTCCTCATCCTCTATAGTGTACGGAAGGGACGCAAAGAGGGCTGAATTGCCATATATTGTATACATTGAGGAGTGGAAAGACAACAAACACACGTATTTTGACTTTTTTATATATCTTAATATATACAGTATTACAAACATAACGGTTGCTAAAGCGGTGGTAGGGTAAGACCTCTTAACCCCCAAATACCCCCTGAATAACAACTTTATACATTTAATTTAAAAAATCTATCCTACCTGTCTGTCTGCAAATAAATAAATATATTAATAATAAATACATTATATATCTATTTTTATATAAATCCAGTTCTGAATGTACGGGAACTGTACTCAATCAGCACTGGATACTGACTGTTGCCCACTGTTTTGATAACTGTAACAACTGTTCATATAAAATATATGCGGGACTTATAGATGTTAGATATCCGGGCATTGATTATGGTATCAATAGAGTCATTAAACACGAAAACAATTCAGCTGTCAATGACTTAGCACTGATTAATGTGAAAATACCGATGAATTTTAGTACAAACAATGGTCACTATTATCGGCAGATAAACGGTATTTGTTTGCCGACTATCGATCACAACAACACTGACTATGAGTACGCCGTAATCGCAGGTTTTGGTTGGACTGAAGGAATTTTTTTCAAATCTCAGTTACAAATGGGTTGGATTCGCATCAATCCTATGGACACCCAAAACAATGATCCAAACCTGATATATGCCGTCACATATCCGAAACAGTCTAACGGTTCCCTAATTTGTTATGTAATAGTATTTTTACTTTAAATATAAAATATAAATATATATATATATTATTTAATGTATGTATATGTGTTTTTATTTGTTAGGGTGATACCGGTGGTCCACTGATACAGTATGTTAGGGGTAGGGCTGTCCTAATAGGTGTTGCTGTTGATTGGTGGAGTCAATTGGGAATATTATGCGAAGATTACGAACCGATGCGCATGTATTTCATAAGAGTTGCCACAAAAATCAATTGGATTATCGATAAAATCAGAAAAAATACAATTTAAAAATTAAATTAATTAAAATAATTTCTAATTAAAACTAATAGTTATCTAATATTACTAATTTAAAAGATTTTTTTTTGATAGACTAACTATCAATACTAATAGTAAAATTAACAGTTTTTAGATTTTATATACAGAGAACATTTCCATTTATGCAGTATAGGAATAGATACAATAAAATCTAACTACTAATACAGTAATATATAAATAAATTAATTAAATTAATTGCTTTCAAAAATTAAGTTATTATTATACCATTTAATAAATAAATATTAAAGTGTCTTAAAAATTTAATTTTCTAATAATTTTATGACTATTTTATAATTTATTTAGTTAACAATAATTATTATATTTCTAAAAAAATGTTTATTAGTTATAATTATTATTATTTGGTTTCATTAGCTTTTATATTGACTACCGATGTTGTTGTTGTCGTTGTTGGCCTAGAAATCGGTGATTACCCGAACATAACGGACACCAATGATTGTGGTATCGGTCGTCAGTCGCATCTGTTGAATGACCAGTGCTTTGAATGGCATAAAAGTAATGATTTGATATCCAATGTTGTCAACGGCAGGGATGTCCAGCCGGGAGAGTATCCATACGTTGTCTACATTGAGATTTGGGTCAGACTATCGAAATGGGGTGGAATTGATGGTCAAAAGTAAATAGTTTTTTTGTGGTTATATAAAAATTAAATCATCAATTTTTTTATATATATATCAATATATGACTATCTATTTAATAAAGTGGTGGGTGTACGGGATCTATACTAAACCAGCAATGGATACTATCGGCGGCCTATTGTTACCGTAATCTCGCGGGTATTGACTACTATAAGGTATTCGCGGGAACTATAGATAAGTCAAAACTGGGAAACAGATTATGGAGTCGAAGAAGTTAATGATAACTTATTAAATGTTAATTACTATTAACAATATATTAGTTTGATATATATACTGTATATATATATATATTTTATTAATTAAATAAAATAATTAAGATTATAAAATAAATAGTCCAGTAATTATCCCGGAAATTATGTCTAAAATTTTTTTTGAAAATAACTAATATTAGTTAATAAAAAACATTTATAATTTTTTTTTAATTATCATTATTTGATAATTGATTACATAACCATCGAAATTATATGTCTAGAAAAATAAATAAAAAAAACCTTTAGTTACTTATGAATAAAATATTTAATATAAAATTTTCAACAAATTTATTATTCAAATTTTAATTAAAACAGATATTTTTTTTTGCTGACTGTGCAAAAATAATTTACATTTAATAATATGTTAATATGTTTTTTTTAATAAATATGTTTATTATATAAAGTTTATATAATTTTAGTTAAATATAGATATGATTAATTTAATCTCTTTCTCTCTCTCTCTCTCTCTCTCTCTCATAATAATTATGACATTTAAAATATTATTTTTAATAATACAATATATTGTTTTTAATGATTTTTAATTACTCAAATTTTTTTTAAATAATAAATTGTTGTTTGTTTTACTTATTGTTATTATTTTATTAATTACTACTAATTTATTTTCAAATCTATTACAACAACAACAAAACATTAGAAATATGTGCAAACAATTAATAATATATTTTATTATAGCATTGTTTCAATCAACAAACCAAGTATGTTATTAATATAATAATTATTTAATTATAATTTTTAATTTATTAAATATTTAAAATTAAAAAATTATATATTTCTAATTTGTCCTTTAATTATAATAAAATTAATTTTTAGCATATACTTAATTAACAAATTTTATTAATAAAAATCTATAATACTTTTTACCAATTATTTGTTTTGATTAAATTTTTAATTTAATTTTAATTTATTTATTTTTTTAAATAAGAAAACATTATTAGCTGTCGATACGATAACTGTATCATCGCTGAGTCGGGCAGCAAATATCGGTGAATACTATGACGCCCGTAACGACCAGTTTCGGAAAATTAATTTATTTAACCAATCGATACCGTCCACTGCCATCACAACTACCGATACGCCAATGAATAGTCTTGAGATGAGCTATTCGGACACCTATAAGGAAAAATTTAATAAAATGGACATTGGTGCATCGTTAAAACTTAGTATGTTATTCGGGATGATTGATTTTGAATTATCCGGATCAGGCCATTTTTTATCCGAAACAAAATCAAGCTATCGGTTAGTTTTTATAATTATATTATATATAATTTATAGTCACAATTATATAGTGTATATTAATATAATATGTTAAAATTTATATATGTGTCTAATATGTTTAAGTATATACAGTATATATTATTATTATTCAGTGAATATCTATTATATTAGCATTTAGTTTTTTTAAATAAATTTTTAATATGAATTGTATATATATATACCATATATATATATATCTAATTATTGTTTAAAGTAAAAATAATTGTTTTTAATATATATATATAATCGGTAAATTAGATATTAATCTACAGTAGATATATTTTTTAATATATTAATTAAAAATATTTATAACTTGTTTTTTTAAATTTCATTACAGTTGCGCAAAAGTTTCAGTCATACAAAAAATGAAGACAAAAGAGGAATCAATTAATATAAACGACGAATCACTGAAACCATTGATTGATATGAAGCTATTGGACGAAATCGATGCAACACATGTAGTGGTCGGCAAAGTATTTGGCGGAAATGTCATCGTTTCGGTAGAAAATAAAAATGAAGAAAATAAAGATGTCCATCAATTAGAGAGAAATCTTGCCGCAAATATTAAATATTATTTAATTCAAATTTCTGATTATTTGGGTTTACTTGACATTGATTACAAAAATATATTAAATGAATATAATTTCAGACTAGTCGGCGACATAGTACCTGATGTTATGTTTATAAAAGTAACCGATGCACTCAGATATGTCAGTAATTTACCAAGATTATTAAAATCTAGTAATCAGGATTTAGAAAAGGTAATTGAATATCATTTGCTACCAATTAATGTAGTGAGAAATTTAAATTCAATTGCAATTAAACAAAATGCAATAATTTATACAATTAATGATAGCTTAGTAAATCAATTTGTAGATTACTTTGATAATATGTTGGAAATTGAAATTAAATTAAACGATATCAAAAAATTTATGTTAAAATATGATCCGTATATTAGTGATAGTGTTTTTACTGAATTTAATAGTTTGTTAACTGATTTTAGTAATTATAATCAAAATCAAACAAATTATTTAAAAATTTTATTAATAAAAATAAGAGGTGGAAATGATAGTGTAGATAAATTGGCAAATGTATTACTAAATCCCTACAATAATCTTTACTCAGTATTTATTATGAATCTAAAAATTAGATATTATCACAACATAATTAATCAATTAATTGCATCGAATATTAGAAATAAATTAACTACTAATTGTGTTTTCGATAAACACAATTACCTAATAAACAAGTTATATAACAATTTTAACATTAGTATATATATATTATTTTATAAATGGCATAACAATGACGCAAAAAGTCATATTATTAACAAAGAAGCAATTTGTGAATTTAAACAATTGATAAACAAAAATAATTTTCAACAGAAAGACAATTCATTGTATTGTTTCTATAATTATGAAGTAATCAACAATGAAGATAAAAAATTAGCCAATATTACAGAAATCAATAATTTTAAACCACAATTAAGTTATTTTTATGAAGGAGAATTAATTCTACAAAATTTGTTACCAATTGTCAATTATTTAAGTTTTATATTAGCATGTGGACGTAATTTGAACCAAACTTATATTGTTTGTAAAAAATATGATTATAATAAAAATATCTGGTCAGACACAAAAACAATTTTCAATAAAGCAGGTGTTTATAACTTAATTCAATATAACAACAATATCTATTCAATTGGTGGACATACTGACATAGCAATTAATGTAAGTTTAAATAAAAATTTATTTTATAATAATTTTAATAAAAATATTTAATAATATAATTAACTAATGTTATTGTCTAAAAATATAAGTTATAAAGTTTTTAAATTATAATTTATATGAATAATTTTTCTAATATTTTTAAATTTTAATTATTATTATAATTACATTTTTAATTAGCATATCAAATACAACAAAATCTTATATATCAGTTATTTTAACTAATTAATTTATTTTATTTGTTTTTTTAGTCTTTCGCTCTCAAATTAGTTTCTGTATGCGATCCTTATGTTAATTTATTCAAGAAAATTTCCTTTTTAAATGTACCAAGGCGGTAAGATAAATCAAAATTTATATATTAATTTTATAATAAAATTATGATACGTTTAAATTTAGATTAAATATATTAAATTTATTATTTGATTACAATTATAATTTTATAAAGATATGTCGGTATGCATTTAGTAAAATATTAATTATTTTTATATTTAAATTTACAAAATTTTTATCTTTGCAGATCACATGCTATAATTGTTCATAAAAATAAATTATATACTTGTGGCGGTATTGACATTGGTATTGATTATAAATCATGTGAAGTTTATGATAGCAATGAAAGTAAATGGAAATTTATTTCATCGATGTCTACATCTCGAAATAATTTTAATTTAGTTTCATTAAATGATTATATTTATGCATTTGGCGGACAAACTAATTTGGAAAGATATGATTCAATTAATGATCAATGGAGTTTAATTAGCAATATTACTATTTATAAGTATTATTTATTTTCTAGATAAACAATTGTTATTATTATCAATTAATTTATATAGAGAGAAAAATCCTGAATGTGCTGTGGCATTTAATAACTTTATCTATGCTTGTGGTGCTGGTACATTTTATGAAATTTGTTGGAAATACGACCCATCTAATAATAACTGGATTAAAATTGGTAATAAATAAAAATGTTTTTATATATATTATTATAGTATATATATTATTATATAGTAATTATAAATTTTAATATCTAATTTGTTTTAGTATTTATAATTAAATTATCATTGTTTTTTTATTAATTTATAAATATTTTATTAAATTAATTAATTTCTTTATATTTATTTATTAAATAGCATCTATATATTATCAAATTAACTGCAGATTGTTAGTCTATAATGGAAAATTGTTTATTTTTAGTTACAAAGGTAATATTTAGTTACAATATATATTTGTTTTACTAATTTCAATAAATCATTATAAACTAATTAAAATATTCATCAACAAATATTTTATAAATTATATTAGTTATTTCATATTAAATTTAAAATAATTTAAATTTTTTTTAATTAAAATTATACTTTTTTATATTTAAAGGGAGATTTTTTTATATATACGATGATTTAGCTGATAAATGGATAAATCAAACATCAATACCATTAAATGACATTTATACTGTAATTATAATTTATAATAACTATTTAATTATAAAATAATCAATTAATTATTTATAATAATATAGACGACAACATTTTCTACAATATAATTAACATATTAATATTAACAATATATATATGTTAAAAAATTAGTATTCATATTACTAATATTAAATTATTATATAATTGAATATTATAGAATTTTTTATAATAGTTATAAATTAATTATAATAAAACTTTTAATTGTAATAAATTTATCTTTTATAATGAATTTACTATTTTAAAACGAAAAAATTATTATTAACTGAATTTTATTAAAAATTAATTAATTAAAACTATTAAATATTTAAAATTAATTAAATTAAAATCTAATGTTTGATGATTTTTATTCTGTCAAACTAAAGGTCTGTGAATCTGCGATCTTTTGATTTATAGGTTTGTCTGATATCATAATTCATAAATAATGTATAATCTATAAACAAATCAAAAGACAGACCGACGGACCGAAAGACAATATCCATTATTTGTATCACCCGTTTTTACAATGATTGCATTGCACGGGGTTTTGAGAACCCTTAAACTATGTTTCTCTCTAGTATTGTTGGTTTTATTGTGTATATCACTCATAACCGCCGATAGTTCAATAGTTGACCGTCCTGGTATCTATTTCGGGTTGTCGTTATCGACAGACATACAGACATACAGATATACAGACATACAGACATACAGACATACAGATATACAGACATACAGACATACAGACATACAGACATACAGACATACAGACATACAGACATACAGACATACAGACATACAGACATACAGACATACAGACATACAGACATACAGACAGAATATAATAAATAATAATAATAAATAATAATAATAATAAATAATAAATAATAAATAATAAATAATAAATAATAAATAATAAATAATAAATAATAAATAATAAATAATAAATAATAAATAATAAATAATAAATAATAAATAATAAATAATAAATAATAAATAATAAATAATAAATAATAAATAATAAATAATAAATAATAAATAATAAATAATAAATAATAAATAATAAATAATAAATAATAAATAATAAATAATAAATAATAAATAATAAATAATAAATAATAAATAATAAATAATAAATAATAAATAATAAATAATAAATAATAAATAATAAATAATAAATAATAAATAATAAATAATAAATAATAAATAATAAATAATAAATAATAAATAATAAATAATAAATAATAAATAATAAATAATAAATAATAAATAATAAATAATAAATAATAAATAATAAATAATAAATAATAAATAATAAATAATAAATAATAAATAATAAATAATAAATAATAAATAATAAATAATAAATAATAAATAATAAATAATAAATAATAAATAATAAATAATAAATAATAAATAATAAATAATAAATAATAAATAATAAATAATAAATAATAAATAATAAATAATAAATAATAAATAATAAATAATAAATAATAAATAATAAATAATAAATAATAAATAATAAATAATAAATAATAAATAATAAATAATAAATAATAAATTATTTTTGAATTTAAAATCAGACAAATTGACTGACAGGCCGTCAAACAAATCAATAGACATACCGACAGACCGACAGACCGACAGACCGACAGACCGACAGACCGACAGACCGACAGACCGACAGACCGACAGATAATAATAGAGAGAGAGTATTTAATTTTTTTTATTATTTATAATTATAACATTTTAATATAGTAAGATTTAAGTTTTTTTCTTTATATAATTTATATTTTTATTTATAAATTGAATATATTAATAATGATTTCAATATAATTAAAAGTATTATTAATACTAAACATTTTTAATTACATACAATTAATAACATTTTTATAATTATTATTATTATTAATAACATATATTAAAAAGAAGTAAATCCAATCACCTAATATTTCCATAAAAAACAAATATTATTTTACAATAAATGTTAAAAATAATTTAATTACTTCATAAACTTCAAACAATGGTATTGTTGTTTCATTAATCCATTCATCAGATAAGTAATCGTATACTTGAAAAGTTAATTCTCCTATAAAAATTTTAAAACAATAATTATAATTTAAAGGGTGTCTATTTCTTGTGTTTTTTTTACTAAACTAATAAAAAATAAAAAAATATATTACTTACTGTTGACATAAAAATTTATAAAATTAAATAATTTTTCATTGTAAACTATCAAGTTGCAGTAACTTATATATTTTTTTGGTGATGCTTATTGATGTAGATAGTTTTTTATGTTAGAAAAAATATTAAAAATTAATAAAATATATAAATAATTTTTTTATTATTACCTATAGCAATCCAGCTATTATTTCTTGGGTCATATTTCCAACAATTATTTCCAAATTTATAACCAGAACCACAAGCATAAATAAAATTCATAAATACAACAGCACATGATGGATCTCTATATTTGTTTTAACCAATTATATATATAAACCAATTATACTAATGTTAAAAATCAAACAAATAATACATATCAATAGTTATGTTGCCAATTATTGTCCACTGGTCTTTAACAGGATCATATTTTTCAATGTTATTATCATAAGAATTAGCACTGCCCAATGAATAAATATAATCGTTTAGTGAAACTAAATTAAAATGATCTTTATATGTAGACATTGATGCAATATATATCCATTCATTTTTATTACTATCGTAAACTTCACATGATTTTAAATTGAAAAGTGAAGAACCACCACAAACATATAATTTATTTTTATGAACGATTACAGATGGTTTTCTAAATATTTGAAAAATAATTATTATTTTTGTAATTTTATATAAGTTTAAATAAATATTCTGAAAATTTTAAAGTAAATCTTTTAATTCATACGCTCTTGGTATATTTAATAAGGAAATATTGTTCCATAAATTAATAAATGGATCATAAATTTCAACTAAGTTTGTAGCATAATTCTGATAAATTTAAAATAAAATAATTAGTTTACAAGAAATAATCAATTTATACAATATTTTTACAGTACAATACAATATAATAGTAATTATAAGCTTACATTTGTTGGATTGTGAGAATATCCTCCAATTGCAAATATTTTGTTATTATACTGAGATAAAGTATAGAAAAAACGTCTATAATAAAGTCCATTTGCGTCACTCCAAAGATTTTCAATAGGATTATATTTTTTACAAACTGAATAAAATTTGTTTAGATAATTAGATCCACAAACAAATATAAAACTTAAGTGATCGACAATATTTAATAAATTTTGTGACAACAATTCTCCTTTCTGAAAATAACTTAACTGTGGCTTTAAGTTATTCAAATCACTAATATTAGCTATTTCTAAATCCAGATTATT
>NW_026533227.1:70000-87500 GCF_028296485.1 Oppia nitens | reverse complement strand
AAAAAATATAATTTTAATAACTTACTTGGTTTGCTGTATTAAACTGTGATGTAATCCAAAAAACTATTATAAAATATTTTATTAATTTATTATACATATTTGTTTTTTTAAATTTTATTTAAAAATAAAATAATAACTATTTTAATATTTTTTATAATAATTTTAAAAACAAAACTTATTTTATAAAAAATAAAAATTAGTTAAATCTATATTTAACTTTAATTTTATAATAAAACTATTTATTAAATACAAATTAATATAATGCACAAATAGCAAAAAATTTGTTTAATTAAAACAAAATAACTGACTAACTATTTATAATAAATATAAATTTGATAAGTAAATTATTTTTTTTGTAATCAGTATATTAATTATATGATTATGTAATTTTTAAATTAAAGTCATTATAGTTAAAATAAATGATAAAAATAAACTGTAAATTTTATAAACCGTCTAAACTCAAAAACCACAAATAAAATTTTGTTTTTCGTGTTTATCGTTGTTGATAGTCAAATATTAGATTATTATTATTATAATTATGTAATTATTATAAATAAATTATATCTCTAAATGAAAATGTTTATTAGTTATTATTATTATTTTTTTAACTGAAAGATTAAATTAGCTTTAATATTGACTACCGATGTTGTTGTTGTTATTTTTCGCTTTGAAATCCGTGATTACACATAAAGTACATCTGAGGTGTCAGTCGTCACATAGACAGACAGACAGAGAGACAGACAGGAAGACAGACAGTCAGTAACAGTGAAAGTCAGTTATTTATTTAATTTAATTAATATATTAAAAATTATTTTTGAATTTAAAATCATATAAACCGACAGACAAACCGACATACAAACCGACAAACAATATCCAGGATTTGTATCCCCCGTTTTTACAATGATTGCATGCACGGGGTTTTGAGAACCCTTAAACAATGTTTCTCTCTAGTGTTGTTGGATATACTGTGTATAGCACTCATAACCGCCGAGAGTGCAGTAGTTAGAGGAGTACCCCTATTAACGATAGGACAGCATTATATATGTGGACAGTTCTGAGTACACATATTATCTGTTTCCTCGCGTTAAAAATCCCAACAAACTTAGRTGGCCCAAACGGGTATCGATCTCGGGTTGTCGTACTCGATAGCCGACAACTTAGCCTTTCGGCCACCGAGGCCCCATAGAGAGAGAGAGACAGAGAGAGAGACAGAGAGAGAGACAGAGACAGAGACAAAGAGAGACAGACAGACCGACAGACAGACAGACAGTTATTTAATTAATTTATTTAATATATTATAAATTATTTTTGAATTTAAAATAAGACAAATCGACAGACAAATCGACATATAGGCCGTCAGACAGACCGACAGACAGACCAGACCGACAAACAGACCGACAGACAGACCGACAGACAGTTATTTAATTAATTTAATTAATATATTATAAATTATTTTTGAATTTAAAATTATATAAACCGACAAACAGGCCGTCAGACAGACAAATAGACTGTAAGACTAACAGTCAGTTATTAATTTAATTGATAAAATATAAATTATTTTTGTATTTAAAATTATACAAATCGACAGACAAATCGACAGATAGGCCGTCAGACAGACCGGCAGACAGACAGACAGACAGACAGAGACAGACAGACACAGACCGACAAACAGACAGACAGACCGGCAGATAGTTATTTAATTAATTTAATTAATATATTATAAATTATTTTTGAATTTAAAATAAGACAAATCGACAGACAGGCCGTCAGACAGACAAATAGACTGTTGACTAACAGTCAGTTATTAATTTAATTGATAAAATATAAATTACTTTTGAATTTAAAATTATACAAATCGACAGACAAATCGACAGACAGGCCTTCAAACAGACAGACAGACAGACCGACAAACAGACCGACAGACAGACCGACAGACAAACCGACAGACAGACCGACAGACAGACCGACAGACAGACAGACAGACAGACAGACAGACAGACAGACAGACAGACAGACAGTTATTTAATTAATTTAATTAATATAATATAAATTATTTTTGAATTTAAAATAAGACAAATAGACAGACAGGCCGTCAGACAGACAGACCGACAGACCGACAGACCGACAGACCGACAGACCGACAGACCGACAGACCGACAGACAGACCGACAGACAGACCGAGAGACAGACCGACAGACAGACAGACCGACAGACAGCCGTCAGACAGACCGACAGACAGACCGACAGACAGATCGACAGACAGTTATTTAATTAATTTAATTAATTTATTATAAATTTTTTTTGAATTTAAAATCAGACAAATCGATAGACAGGCTGTCAGACAGACAGGCCTTCAGACAGACAGACCGACAGACAGACCGACAGACAGATCGACAGACAGACCGACAGACAGTTATTTAATTAATTTAATTAATATATTATAAATTTTTTTTGAATTTAAAATCAGACAAATCGACAGACAGGCCGTCAGACAGAGAGACCGTCAGTTATTTAATTAATTTAATTAATATATTATAAATTATTTTTGAATTTAAAATAAGACAAATCGACAGACAGGCCGTCAGACAGACAAATAGACTGTTGACTAACAGTCAGTTATTAATTTAATTGATAAAATATAAATTATTTTTGAATTTAAAATTATACAAATCGACAAACAAATCGACAAACAAATCGACAGACAAATCGACAGACAGGCCTTCAAACAGACAGACAGACACAGACCGACAGACAGACCGACAGACAAACCGACAGACAGACCGACAGACAGACCGACAGACAGACAGACAGACAGACAGACAGACAGACAGACAGACAGACCGACAGACAGTTATTTAATTAATATATTATAAATTATTTTTGAATTTAAAATAAGACAAATCGACAGACAGGCCGTCAGACAGACCGACAGACAGACCGACAGACCGACAGACAGACACAGACCGACAAACAGACAGACCGACAGACAGTTATTTAATTAATTTAATTAATATATTATAAATTATTTTTGAATTTAAAATAAGACAGACAGACCGACAGACAGACCGACAGACAGACCGACAGACAGACCGACAGACAGACCGACAGACAGACCGACAGACAGACCGACACAGACCGACAGACAGACCGACAGACAGGCCGTCAGACAGACAAATAGACTGTAAGACTAACAGTCAGTTATTAATTTAATTGATATAATATAAATTATTTTTGAATTTAAAATAAGACAAATCGACAGACAGGCCTTCAAACAGACAGACAGACACAGACCGACAAACAGACCGACAGACAGACAGACCGACAGACAGACCGACAGACAGTTATTTAATTAATTTATTTAATATATTATAAATTATTTTTGAATTTAAAATAAGACAAATCGACAGACAGGCCGTCAGACAGACAAATAGACTGTTGACTAACAGTCAGTTATTAATTTAATTGATAAAATATAAATTATTTTTGAAGTTAAAATTATACAAATCGACAGACAAATCGACAGACAAATCGACAGACAAATCGACAGACAAATCGACAGACAAATCGACAGACAGGCCTTCAAACAGACAGACAGACACAGACCGACAAACAGACCGACAGACAGACCGACAGACAGACMGACAGACAGACCGACAGACAGACCGACAGACAGTTATTTAGACCGACAAACAGACCGACAGACAGACCGACAGACAGACAGACAGACAGACAGACGACAGACAGTTATTTAATTAATCTAATTAATATAATATAAATTATTTTTGAATTTAAAATAAGACAAATCGACAGACAGGCCGTCAGACAGACAGACCGACAGACAGACCGACAGACAGACCGACAGATAGACAGACCGACAGACAGACCGACAGACAGACCGACAGACAGACCGACAGACAGACCGACAGACAGACCGACAGAAAGTTATTTAATTAATTTAATTAATATATTATAAATTTTTTTTGAATTTAAAATCAGACAAATCGATAGACAGGCCGTCAGACAGACAAATAGACTGTAAGACTAACAGTCAGTTATTAATTTAATTGTTATAATATAAATTATTTTTGAATTTAAAATTATACAAATCGACAGACAAATCGACAGATAGGCCGTCAGACAGACCGACAGACAGACAGACAGACAGACAGACAGACAGACCGACAGACAGACCGACAGACAGACCGACAAACAGACAGACAGACAGACAGACAGACAGACAGACAGTTATTTAATTAATTTAATTAATATATTATAAATTATTTATGAATTTAAAATAAGACAAATCGACAGACAGGCCGTCAGACAGACAAATAGACTGTAAGACTAACAGTCAGTTATTAATTTAATTGATAAAATATAAATTATTTTTAAATTTAAAATTATACAAATCGACAAACAAATCGACAGACAGGCCTTCAAACAGACAGACAGACACAGACCGACAAACAGACCGACAGACAGACCGACAGACAAACCGACAGACAGACCGACAGACAGACCGACAGACAGACAGACAGACAGACAGACAGACAGACAGACCGACAGACAGACCGACAGACAGACCGACAGACCGACAGACCGACAGACCGACAGGCCGACAGACCGACAGACAGCCGTCATACAGACAAATAGACTTTAAGACTAACAGTCACTTATTAATTTAATTGATATAATATAAATTATTTTTGAATTTAAAATTATACAAATCGAAAGACAGTCCGACAGACAGACCGACAGACAGACCGACAGAACAACAGACCGACAGACAGACCGACAGACAGTTATTTAATTAATTTAATTAATATATTATAAATTATTTTTGAATTTAAAATAAGACAGACAGACAGACCGACAGACAGACCGACAGACAGACCGACAGACAGACCGACAGACAGGCCGTCAGACAGACAGACCGACAGACAGACAGACAGACAGACMGACAGACAGACAGACCGACCGACAGACAGACCGACAGACAGACCGACAGACAGACCGACAGACAGACCGACAGACAGACCGACAGACAGACCGACAGACAGACCGACAGACAGACCGACAGACAGACCGACAGACAGACCGACAGACAGACCGACAGACAGTTATTTAATTATACAAATCGACAGACAGGCCGTCAGACAGACAAATAGACTATAAGACTGAAGGCTAGCTATAAATTTAATTTAATTTTTATAATATAAATTTTTTTTTGAATTTAAAATCAGACAAATAGACCGACAGACCGACAGACCGACAGACCGACAGACCGACAGACCGACAGACCGACAGACAGCCGTCATACAGACAAATAGACTTTAAGACTAACAGTCACTTATTAATTTAATTGATATAATATAAATTATTTTTGAATTTAAAATTATACAAATCGAAAGACAGTCCGACAGACAGACCGACAGACAGACCGACAGAACAACAGACCGACAGACAGACCGACAGACAGTTATTTAATTAATTTAATTAATATATTATAAATTATTTTTGAATTTAAAATAAGACAGACAGACAGACCGACAGACAGACCGACAGACAGACCGACAGACAGACCGACAGACAGACCAGACAGACAGACCGACAGACAGACCGACCGACAGACAGACCGACAGACAGACCGACAGACAGACCGACAGACAGACAGACGACAGACAGACCGACAGACAGACCGACAGACAGACACAGACAGACAGACAGACAGACAGACAGACCGACAGACAGACAGACAGACCGACACAGACCGACAGACAGACGACAGACAGACCGACAGACAGACCGACAGACAGACCGACAGACAGACCGACAGACAGACAGACAGACAGACCGACAGACAGACCGACAGACAGACCGACAGACAGACCGACAGACAGTTATTTAATTAATTTAATTTTTATAATATAAATTTTTTTTTGAATTTAAAATCAGACAAATAGACAGACAGACCGACAGACCGACAGACCGACAGACCGACAGACCGACAGACCGACAGACCGACAGACCGACAGACCGACAGACCGACAGACCGACAGATAGACCGACAGACAGACCGACAGACAGACAGACCGACAGACAGCCATCATACAGACAAATAGACTTTAAGACTAACAGTCACTTATTAATTTAATTGATATAATATAAATTATTTTTGAATTTAAAATTATACAAATCGAAAGATAGTCCGACAGACAGTCCGACAGACAGACCGACAGACAGACCGACAGACCAACAGACCAACAGACCGACAGACAGACCGACAGACAGTTATTTAATTAATTTAATTAATATATTATAAATTATTTTTGAATTTAAAATAAGACAGACAGACCGACAGACAGACCGACAGACAGACAGACCGACAGACAGACCGACAGACAGACACAGACAGACAGACAGACCGACAGACAGACCGACAGACAGACCGACAGACAGACCGACAGACAGAC
Source organism: Oppia nitens (assembly GCF_028296485.1). Classification (NCBI taxonomy): domain Eukaryota; kingdom Metazoa; phylum Arthropoda; class Arachnida; order Sarcoptiformes; family Oppiidae; genus Oppia; species Oppia nitens. The sequence continues at coordinate 81,027 of NW_026533227.1, read as the reverse complement.
CGACAGACAGACCGACAGACAGACCGACAGACAGACCGACAGACAGACCGACAGACAGACCGACAGACAGACCGACAGACAGACCGACAGACAGACCGACAGACAGACCGACAGACAGACACAGACAGACAGACCGACAGACAGACCGACAGACAGTTATTTAATTAATTTAATTTTTATAATATAAATTTTTTTTTGAATTTAAAATCAGACAAATAGACAGACAGACCAACAGCCCGACAGACCGACAGACCGACAGACCGACAGACCGACAGACCGACAGACCGACAGACCGACAGACCGACAGACAGACCGACAGACAGTTATTTAATTAATTTAATTAATATATTATAAATTATTTTTGAATTTAAATTAAGACAGACAGACCGACAGACAGACCGACAGACAGACAGACCGACAGACAGACCAACAGACAGACCGACAGACAGACCGACAGACAGACCGACAGACCGACAGACCGACAGATAGACTAAAGACTGAGAGCCAGTTATTTATTTTTGAATTTAAAATCAGATAAATCGGGAACCAGACTGACCAACAGACAGACAGACAGATATTATGGTTTACATTAATTATAATTTTATCAATGGATATAATAAAAAATATAATTATATTAATAATATCTTTATTAAATATTTTTATTTACTTTATAAATTTTTATTATTATCATAATTTGATAATTTATATATAAATTTATATATGTTTAGAAATTATTAAAATTTTATTTGATATGAATAATATATTTATTAAAAATTGTGCTAAGTGTGCAAATTTATTCAAATAAATAATATGTTAATCTAAGTTCAAATTAATAGCAATTTAATAATGTAATACAAATGATAATTATGTATAAACATTACACTAAATAAAATTTTTTAATTTTATATAAAAAATATAATATAAAAAATATAAAATTTTAATTTATTGTTTTCTCAATACAAAATAAATAATACATTATGTGGAAAAATTTATTTTTTAATTATATAATAATTTTTGAAATTTTAGTACAATTTATTATTTCTAAACAAGTAAGTGTTTTTATATAATATTAAATTATTATAGTATTTACTATATGTTTAACCAATAATTACTGATTTATTGTATTATTCAAATATACTTATCAATGCTTTGGTTATAAAATGAACGAGTAATTATTTTTTAAACACACAATTTATTAATTTTTTATAGTATTTTAAAATTTTAAACTTAATTTATAATATTTATTATTTTTTTATTTATATATTGATTATTACTTAATGTCATTAATTTTATTTTTAAGTTTGTAAATTTAGAAAATTATATATATATATATATTAATTTTTAGTTAAAACATGTTTTATTATCATTATTATTAAAATAAAGGAAACATCAGTTGACACAATAATTGTGTCATCACTAAGTCGTGCAGCAAATATTGGCGAATACTATGACGCCCGAAACGACCAATTTTTGAAAATTAATTTATTTAAAAGATCGATACCGTCCGATGCCATCACAACTACCGATACGCCCGTCACTAGTCTTGAGTTAAGTTATTCGGATACTTTTAAAGAAAAATTTAACAAAATGGATATTAGTGCATCATTAAAAATCAGCATGGTATTTGGTTTGTTCAATATTGGGTTATCCGGATCAGCAAAGTTTTTATCGGAAATAAAAACAAGCTATCGGTTCGAATAAATATTACAATTAATAATAATTTGAATTTTTAAAAAAATATTTGAAATAATTCTGAAAACTTAAATTAAAAAAAATTAAAATGTGTCTCGGCTAAATTTAATAACATTTAAAAAATTATTTTTCAAAATATTAATGTTAGTAAATGGCATTATCTGAAATGACGCTTATGGTAGCCAATAGCCGTATTAGTAATAAATTTTAGTACAAAAGGCAATATATATTTTTATAAATTATATGTTTTGAACTTAATGCCCTCATTAATACAATTGCAGTCTGTCTAAAATATCAATGGCAGCGATTTGACTGGTTTGGTGATTTGGCTTTGATATTCTAGGCAGTCATAGGTGGCCATTAATGCATGAGGTTTATAGCCGATAATTAAATACTAGACGGTCGTTGGCTGCAAATAATATTATTTTAATAAATATTTCTTATTCATAATTAGGTTACTAAAAATTTAAAAATATACTGCCATAAGCAGCATTTCAGTTAATGCTTTAGTATATATATATCCCAATTTAAAAAACTATATTCAGTATAATTATTAGTAATTAAATTATTTATATTATTATAATTTCTAAAATTAAATTAAATAATAATAAGCTATATTCTTGTTCAATATTTGGAAAGTAAAGTTCTATAAATTATATTTTATGTATAGTATTGTATAATTAATTTAATATTACAATATTTTCAGGAACGGATTCTCAGTGAAATTTATTAAAAATTTTACATGTCTAGAGTACATAATATGTTAATTTAATAATTCGAATCCAATGAATATATACCAAAAATATTATTTGTAACAAAAATTAAGTTTTATTTGATTATTACAAAAATATTTAAATTGTTTCCAATAGAAAAATTTAAATACACTTAAAACTTTAATTTTATAAAAAATTTTGTTTATTAGGCGTTGTTCACATATTACGTTCGCACTTTTTAAGAAATCTAGACCCCCTCCCTCCCCTATGTTCGCAATTGTTCGCAAGTAGTCATTTAAAAAAATTACGTTCGCTTGTCCCTAACCGCTACCTCCCCCCACCACAATAAATAAAATATCTAATTGCGAACGTTCTTAATGTCTCTACCCCTCCCCTCCCTCTTGTTCGCAAAAGTTCGCTTTGGCTAACCCCCCCCCTCCCCTCAAGTACGAACGTAATATGTGAACCACGCCTTAGACAAAAATCTATAATATATATTATTATATATTATTAATATACTGTAAATTTGTAACAAATTAATTTTTTTTTGAACATTTTATTAACAAATTTATAAATATTCTACAGATGTGCAAAAGTTTCTCTTATACAAAAAATGAAAACAAAAGAGGATTCAATTAATATTAATGACGAGTCATTGAAACCATTCATTGACTTACAACTCTTGAACAAAATCGATGCAACACATGTTGTTGTCGGCAATGTATTTGGTGGTAATGTCATCGTTTCGGTTGAAAATAAAAATGAAGAAAACGAAGATATTTTTTTAGTAGAAGGAAGTCTTTCCGCTACAATTAAACATCATTTTATTGATATTTCTGGTCGTACTAGTGGTTCAGTTGAGATTAATAACATAACTAAATTAAATACTTATGATTTTAAAATTGTTGGCGATATAACCCCAGATGTTATGCCAATAACAGTAGCTGATGCACTAAATTATACTATAAATGTACCAAAAATATTAAAAGCTAGTAATACGGGATCGGGAAAAATAATTGAATATCATTTAATGCCAATTAATGTTATGAGAGAAATATATTCAATTGATATAAAACAAAATGCATTAATTCATACAATTGAAGATTATTTAGTCAATCAATGTGTTGACTATTTTGATAATATACTTGAGATTGAGATTAAATTAAATGATATTAAAAAAAATATGCTTAAAAATGAATCATTTATTAGTGATAGTGTTTTTGATGAATTAGATAGTTTGCTAACAAATTTTAATAATTATAAACTAAATCAAACAAATTATTTGAAAATTTTATTAATAAAAATCAGATCTGGAAATGAAAGTACCGATAAGTTAGCAAATGTTTTGTTAAATTCAAACAATACTTTATACTCTAAACATAAAATGAATATTAAAATTAAATATTATAATGACTTAGTTAGTCAATTAGTCACAGTCAATGAAGCTAAACAACTTAATAATAACTGTGTGTTTAATAAACATTTTAGGTTATTAAACAAACTTTATAACGATTTTGATATTAAAATTTATGTTTTGTTTTATAAATGGCATTACATTGACTCCAAATGTCAATATGAGAATAGAAAAGCAATTTATGCATTCAAACAATTAATTAAAAAAAATACTTTTCAGCAAATAGACAATACAATGTACTGTACCTATAATTATGAAGTGATAGATAATCAAGATATAGAATTAGCTAATATAATGGATATTAAAAATTTTAAACCACAATTAAGTTTATTTCAAAATGGGGAATTAAAATCACAAAATTTATTACCAATTGACGATTATTTTAGTTTTATATTTGTTTGTGGCTCTAATCATTTAAATGAAATTTATTCAATTTGTAAAAAATATAATTATATTGAAAATGTTTGGTCGGACAGCAGTGCTCTTTACTATAGACGGTATGCTTATACTTTAACTCAATATAAAAACAAAATATATGCAATTGGAGGATATTCTCACAATTCATCAATTGTAAGTTTCATCTGATAATAATAATTTAATTATTATTTAAATATTAATTAAATGCAAGCTATTATAGTCAAAATGGTTTGTAATTATTTTATGATTAATTTAATATATAACATAAAATTTAATATTTAATAATATAATATGATATAAATTTAAAAATAAAAAAAATAATTAAATATTTTTTTTAATTATTAATTTTATTGTGTTTTTATTAATCAGAATATCGCTACAAATTTAGTTGAAATATATGATCCTGTTATGAATTTATGGAACAACATTTCCTTATTAAATATACCAAGAGGGTAAGTGTTACAAATTTATTTATTTTCTAAAATTTTCTAAACTTTTTTACAAAAATATTATATTTGTATTATTTTTTAAATATTTAGAAAGTCATCTGCAATCGTTCATAAAAATAAATTATATGTATGCGGAGGTTCTTCACTTGAAATAATTAATTCTTATAATAAGTCTTGTGAAGTTTACGATAGCAATAAAAATGAATGGATATATATTGCATCAATGATTACATATCAGGATAATATAAATTTGATTTCACTAATCGATAATATTTATGCATTGGGTAATAGAAAAATTATTGAACGATATGATCTAATTAAAAACCAGTGGACAGTAATTGGCAACATAACTATTGATATGTATTTATTTTTTTTATTTATTTGTTTAATTTAATTTTTTTTATATATCAATATATATATATATAATTTGTTAAAACATTAATAGAGATCCATCATGTGCTGTTGCATTTATGAATTTTATTTATTTCTGCGGTGATGGTTTTAATTTCAAGTGTGTGAAATATGATATAACTAATAATAGCTGGATTAATATCGGTAATTATATTTATATATATATATATATATATATATATATTAAAAAAGTATTAAAAATTAGTTTATATTAAAATATCATTATTACAATTAACTATTACTAACTATTATCAAACCAATTACTATTTATTTAAGTTTATTATATCATTTATATATTAGATTTTTATTTATTAAATTTATATATTTAATATTTTATTAATTAGCCAAAACAAATAAAAATCTAATTGACTGTAGTTTGATAGTCTATCATGGTAAATTATTAATATTTAGTAAAATTGCTGAAAAAGGTAAGTAATCTATTATTTAATTAAATTTTTTTAATACAATTTTAAAAATTACTTTAATTATATTATAATAAACTTTAATTATTTTTATTTTTGATTTTAAAGATCAATTAACATTTGAAATATACGATCATTTATCTGATAAATGGATAAATGAAACGGCAATACCTTTGCTTCAACAATATGCTGTAATTATATTTAATTTTTAAGATAGTTATTTAATTATTTATTTTTTTAATTGAAGGTTACTACGTTTACGTCAACATAAGGAATATTTTATTTTTTATTAAATTCAAATTATATATTTGATTTTTTTAATATAGATAATTTATCTTTTAATTACTATCATCTGTTTTAAAAAAATAATGTTTATACAATAAATATATTTGATTTTAAATTAATGTTTACTATTTTTTTTATCAAAATTAGCATTATATTGTTTGATATTACTATTGTTATAATATATTAATATTTGATTTTTTTTTTTAAAAATAAACGATATGATTTATTGATAAATATTAATTTATTAAAAAACATATTCTTATTTTATTTATATTTTTTTGTAATTAATTGAAAAAAATTATATAAATAATAATAATTTTAGTAATTATTATTTGATTTCATTAACTTTTGTAATTGACTACCGATGTTGTTGTTAATTTTTTTTATTTAATAATATTAGAAACAAAAAAAATAATTATTAATTTAAATAGTAATATTAGTAATCCATAGTACAGTATATATATATATATATATATATATATATATATATATATATATATATGTAAACTAATCTAATATAATCTAATATATAAAATCTAAAACTATTAATTAACTATTAGTATTGATAGTTAGTATCCCAAAGAAAGACTTTTAAATTAGTAATATTTGATAACTTATTTTTAATTAGAAATTATTTAATTAATTTTTTAAATTGTATTTTTTCTAATTTTATCGATAATCCAATTGATTTTTGTGGCAACTCTTATGAAATACATGCGCATCGGTTCGTAATCTTCACATAATATTCCCAATTGACTCCACCAATCAACAGCAACACCTATGAGGACAGCCCTACCCCTAACATACTGTATCAGTGGACCACCGGTATCACCCTAACAAATATAAAAACACATATATAAGTACATTAAATTATATATATATATATACATGTATTTATATTTTATTTAAAGTTAAATAGTATTACATAACAAATTAGGGAACCGTTAGACTGTTTCAGATATGTGACGGCATATATCAGGTTTGGATCATTGTTTTGGGTGTCCATAGGATTGATGCGAAGCCAACCAATTTGTAACTCAGATTTCAAACCATTTCCTTCAGTCCGACCAAAACCGGCGATTACGGCGTACTCGTAGTCAGTGTTGTTGTGATCGATAGTCGGCAAACAAATACCGTTTATCTGCCGATAATAGTAACCATTGTTTGCACTGAAATTCATCGGTATTTTCACATTAATCAGTGCTAAGTCATTGACAGCTGAATTGTTTTCGTGAACAATGACTTTATTAATACCATAATCAATGCCCGGATATCTAATATCTATAAGTCCCGCATATATTTTATATGAACAGTTGTTACAGACATGAATACATTGGGCAGCAGTCAGTATCCAGCGCTGGTTGAGTACAGTTCCCGTATATAGAGCACTGGATTTATATAAAAATAGATATATAATGTATTTATTATTAATATATTTATTTATTTGCAGACATACAGGTAGGATAGATTTTTTAAATTAAATGTATAAAGTTGTTATTCAGGGGGTATTTGGGGGTTAAGGGGTCTTACCCTACCACCGCTTTAGCAACCCCTATGTTTGTAACACTGTATATATTAAGATATATAAAAAAAGTCAAAATACCTCTGTTTGTTGTCTTTCCATTTCTCGATGTATACAATATATGGCAATTCATCCCTCTTTGCTTCCCTTCCGTACACTATAGAGGACAAGGAGGAGGAGGAGGAAGACGAAGAGGTCATAAAATCACGACTTGAATGAAATTTAAAGCACCGGTCGTCCATCAGATGCGACTCACGACCGATACCACAGTCAGTAGTATTAGTAATGTCCGGATAATCACCGATTTGTAGGCCAAACACAACAACATTGCAAACACCGATCATGACTTTCAAAGAGTTTAAAGTTTTAAAAAATAATTATTTGTTTGTTTTGTAATTTTATGATTAATTGATTTTTTAAAAAGAGTTTTACTTACACAACGCTATCAAACAAAACATTTTTATAATTTTAACAATAATTGCATTGATAATTGCTTAAAAACTTGAGTAAAATATATTTTTAAAAAAACATTAACATCTATTAATTAAATGTAATAATTTTTTTTTTAAAAACGTATTTAATTGCAAAATATTAAATATGATAAAAATTTTGGCTATGATTTTATTATTTTCTATTAAATAATATATTATTTTCTATAATGAATATAATATTTCACTAAGATTTTCGTATATTTTATTTCATATAATTTATATGATCTAATTTTATTTTAAAATTGTTTTAAAAGAATAATTTTTAAATATGATTTTCAAAAAAAAAAGATATAATATTATAAACACAATTAATATAATTTTTTTTCTTCATTATCTCAAATTTGAAAAAATAATATATAAATAAATACAATATATATATATATATATATATATATATATATATATATATATATATATATATATATATATATATATATCTTAGTAAATTAATTATTTTTTCTATTCAATTTACTAATATAACTAAAATAATTTTTTTATTACTATTTGAATACTTTTGAATATTTTTTAACTAGATATATAATTTGAATATTTTGATTTATTAACATAAAATAAACGAAAACTAAAAATATAATAAATTTTATTTTTTTTGATATTTTTTCAATAATCCAATCCAAAACTGCCGATACTTTGACAAATGCTGTCCAAACCCTATGTTTGGGACTACAAATGTTTTTGCCAGTGTTTGCCCAAATACTGACACCTATTATGACAGCCCTATCGTTGACATACTGTAGTAGTGGACCACCGGAATCGCCCTATTGTTTGAAAAAAATTACATATTTTGTAATCTATTAATATTGTTATTATTTTTGAATTATATATTTATTACATAACAAGTATGGGCTCCACCGGGATATGGATATTGATAGGCATTAATAATGTTTGGATCGGTTAGGTTTTGAGCTGATATCCTAACCAAACCAGTTTGAAGCCTATCTGTAGTCCAATACATATCATGGATACGACCGAAACCCACAATTAATGCCAACTCATATTCAGTGACCATATGATCGATAGGCGGCAAACAAATACTGTTTAACTGTCGATAGGCGTAACCATTATCTCCACCATTGAAAACCATTGGTGTCTTCACACGTATGAGCGCCACATCATAGGGATTACGAGGAGTTCTCTCGAACTTCGGGTGTAGAATGACTTCTTCGACTCCATAATCTGTTTCCCAGTTTTGACTTATCTATAGTTCCCGCGAATATCTTATAGTAGTCAATACCCGCGAGATTACTGTAACAATGGGCCGCCGATAGTATCCATTGCTGGTTGAGTATAGATCCCGTACACGCACTCCTTTATTAAATAGATAGACATATATTTATATATATATATATATATAAATTATGATTTAATTTTTTATATAAACACAAAAAAAACTATTTACGTTTGCCTATGAATTCCGCTCCAATTGATCCAAATCTCAATTTAGACAACATATGGATACTCTCCCGGCTGTACATCCCTGCCGTTGACAACAGCTTTGGACATCAAATCGCTAATCGTATGAAATCTAAAGCACCGATCGTTCATCAGATAAGACTGACGACCGATACCGCACTCATTGGTGTTCGTTATGTTCGGGTAATCACCGATTTCTAGGCCAACAACGACAACATCGGTAGTCAATATAAAAGCTAATGAAACCAAATAATTATAATTATTATAACTAATAAACATTTTTATTTAAAAATTTAATTTTCTATTTATAACTATTCATTGCATAAAATGTTAATAATAATAGTAAACTAAAATCATTACTAAAACTTAAATTTTCTATTAAAACAATTAAGTTTTAAATTACAATTAAAAAAAATATTATAAATAAAATAAATGTATTTTTTAACTTAAATTATTAAATTATATCATATTTTGTGTAAAAGCATCAAAAATATCATATTTTCACCAACTAATGCAAAGAGTTTCTGAATTCTATATGTCTGTCTGTCTGTCTGTCTGTCTGTCTGTCTGTCTGTCTGTCTGTCTGTCTGTCTGTCTAATTTTTTTTATATCTATAGTAACATAGAAAAATGACGTCCAAATTATTTTTTGGGTTTAGATATTACATTTAGATACATACTTCATATGACTAAAGTTGAATTTATTTTTGAAATATGAATTTAATTTTATATTTACTTTTTGATAATAAGTTTGTATGGAAATGCTTTCTAGCATTCTCAACTGATTTAAAATTGTTTTTTTTATTAATAATTTAGATAAAATTAGATAATATAAATTATATGAAATAAAATATTGTACAAAAATATTATATACATTGTAGATAAAAAAAAGTATTAATTGTTATTTGGAAAATAATAAAATAATAAAATTATTAATAAATCATAATTTCATAAAATGTAAATTAAATCTATTAAAATAATTTTACGCTAAATTTTTTTTTATCATATTTGTGTTTTTATATATTTAATATAATTATTAGAATTTAATAATAATAATAATAATAATAATAATTATATTTAAAATTTAGTTTAATAAAAATTATTTATTAAAAATTAATGTTATACAATTACCGTAATTATATGTTTTTTATATTTATTTATTTTTTTTTAAAATTATCATTATTCAATTTACATTTTGTATTAGTTAATTTTTTAAAGTAAAATAATAATCTTTAATAATAATAATAATAATAATAATAATTAAAGTTTTACAATAACTTTTCCCAAATTAGCGCCACTATGAAGATACTAATGATTTTTTTTTTGATAGTTGATTATTGAAATCATCAATTGGTTACAACAAAAAAAAACAATAATTAATAGATAATTAATGATAATATTGTTTATATAGAAAAAATAAATAATGAATTAAATCTTAAATACCTGAATACCATCAGCGATGGCCTCCAATCCATGGCCAACAACACTGCCGACACCAAAGTCTACTTTGATTGTCAAACGATTGTCCCGATAATAATCGGACAATTGTTTGCTATATATGGGATACTTGTCTTTGTAATCCATGACCAGAAAGCCGACAACAGTTCGGGCCCCGTAATGAAGCTAACGGTTTGTTTTGGACGGTTAGGTTAGTATATGATATATACAAAAACATATATATAAAAACTTTTTTTCTTACTATCTATACCTTAACAATAAAGTCGTCGATATTGATAGGGGCGTAGCCCACTGTCTTGTAGCCGGCAGTGGCGCCCACATTG
>NW_026533227.1:0-65000 GCF_028296485.1 Oppia nitens | reverse complement strand
AGTTGGGCTCTCATATTGACAATCATTTCCATTGATGCCGAAGACACAAAATTTTGTTCGCAAAACTGTCGTTCGCATCCCTCGTGTTTGGCTTTTTGCCAATTCTGGAAACCTCTCAACAGTATAATGTGATCGCTAAACGTTTTGGCCGACAGTTTCTTGCGGGTAGCAAACGCTGTACGTTTGCGCGATGCTTGCGATTGAGGTATTATGACTGACCGGCGGTGAAAAACACAAAAACAAACACAAAATTAAAATTATCAATCATTACATCAATTATATCTATACAAACATGGACTCCGATAGGATAGGGAGCAGACAATAGTAAGGACTGGATCCAAACACTTGAGTACCACTGAGTAGAGAACCATTTTGCCGAGATTTGGTTCAATGGGTAGATCGAGTAAATGTAAACCCAATTGGGTTAAGCCTTCCGACGGCTCCAATGCGTCGATACACTGGAACGGGTGGTTAAAAAAAAAGTCAAAAGTTAATAATAATAATAATAAGCCAATCAATCAATTAATTTTCAACCAAACCTTTAACAGATACACGGATTTCTTGACCGATTCTATAGCCGGCGGTCTAATAGCTTTGGCCAGAAAATCGCCGATCGATACGTCATTGTTGATCAACAATTTTGTTTGCAAACATAGCTCATAGATCGACATTCGATTCATTTCGGCAATCGGCTGATCGTCGAATCGATCGAACCGAAGCTTATCGTACAAATGAAAACATAGGCCCGGTTTCAGTCGATTGGCCCGATTTCGGCGATGATAGACACTTGACTTGGATATCCAAGTGGTCGCGTAGCGCGAAAACCCGGTACATCGGTCGAACATTTTCTCCCGTATCCGACCCGTATCGATAACAATCGAAACTTCGTTGACAGTCAGATTAGTTTCGGCAATATTTGTGGCCAAAATAATCTTCCGGACCCCAGTGTCGGCCCGTATTTTACGAAAAACAGCTTTCAGATCGTTGTTAGGCATCTGAGGATAGACTGAAAACAAAGCGTACAGATCTTTGTCGAATCGTTTGGAATCGTTGACAATCTTTTCCCGAACTTTGACAATCTCCGAATAGCCGGCAAGAAATACAAGAATCGAACCGGCGTTCGATTGGTCTTTAAATACTGATTGGCCATTGATTAGTATAAAATGAATCAAATGACAAACCAAATTCATGTCCAACTCTTGAACATTGTTGTCGATTAAGGAATGATAGTATAGTTCAAGCAGTTGTCTATCACCACCATTACCGCCACCACAACCACCGGTACCGTTGCCGTCGACCAGTTCGGTACCGCCGCAGCTACTATTGTATAGGTTGGTCAGCTCATCGTAATAGAAGACACTTTCGATGCATTTGCTGTAAGCCATCAACAATTCGATCATATCTTTGTGGCCAAACTGTTGAGCCCATTGGACAACTGACCAGTCGTTTGGTGTACACAACCCGATATTGGCGCCATAGTTGAGCAACGATTCGACAATTGTTAGCTTATTGTGGGCTACGGCCGCAATCAGTGCCGTAACACCGGTAGCCGTGTGCTGATAGTCAACGGATATGTGTTCGCTGACAATCAAATCGATCAGCTGTTGAAACGAATAATCAGTTCCCGAAGTCCAGGCGTTTCGTATCAACGAATCGATTCGGAGTTTAAGTTTTACATCCAATTCGTCCCGTTCGGCTACAACTGTCTCCGATGATAGGATACGTTTGCCGCCGACGACGCCGCCGCCACCGATGGCTCCACCGAAACCAGAAGAAACAAAAAATGGATTCATTTGATCGCCGCTTCCATAGAGAAAATCAGGTGTAGTATTGGTAAAGACATTGATGTCGTCAATCCATTCGTTTAACATTTGTTTCTGTGCTTCTCTAGTCTCTAATGCAATACTATATTCTTTCATCGGTTCCGACATATATGCAGTCATACGGAGAACGTCTTCGAGATAATAGTACTGAAGACTGGCCGGTGTCGAGTCGATGTCGACAATCTCACAGTTGCCAAAGTATTGGGCGTATTGTCCAATAATTTGATTGTCTGATGACATTAGTATCAGTTTAAGGTTGCGATAGTTGGCCAACATTTCGCGCATTACTAGTACAAGAAATTCGGTAAATCGATCGGACTCTTGAATCTCGTCGACGATCACATGGGTTACCGACTGTAGCGGACTTTCGGCGCCCATCAGTGTTCTCAATAGTACACCATTTGTGCAAAACGTTAGTAGAGTTCGGGGAGAAACTCTGCAAATAAAATAATAATAAATTTTGAATTAAATTATCGGTAAGTTTTTAGACATTTGGTCATCAATTTCAATGAACGAATGAATTGATGGCTTACTTGCTCTCCAAACGGATCTGATAGCCGACTGTTTGGCCAATTTGTTCCTTACGTTCGTGACTGACCCGTTCGGCCACACTGTGGGCGTACAGACTGCGCGGTTCGGCACAAATTATACGACACGGCTTTCGGGCGGCGTTACAGTGTTCGAGTATATACTGCGGTATTTGTGTAGTCTTACCGCAACCGGTCGGACCGTTGATCAGTACAATACGATTCGATGACAACACATCTTTCAAACGGGTCTGATGTCGATATATGGGAAGACTGGCCCGAAAGTCGACCGTTTCGTCCGAACGCTGTTTGGATGGAAACACTGGCGGCGGCGGTATTTGCGGTATAATGTTTGACAGCCGTCCAGTCGTACAGTTGAGCTCACGATTCGAGTCAAACAAYGTATTGTGACCGCCAGTACCTCCACCACCGCTGGCCATTCGATGATCAGAATGGACGCCAAATGTTAACTCTTTCTTCTCTTTATCGGTAACCGGCTGTCGTTGGAGAAGACTTTTGATAATATTCTGCGAAAACTCCAGTAAACCATAGTTGGCGTCCAACGAGACAATCGTCGACGACATCTTATAGACAGTAATACATCGATTGTAACCAATACTATGTGTGTATGAAAAGACAAATATATGACAATCAATTGGTCCCACAAATTAGTGGTCAACAATACCGGCGCCGCTTAGTCTTGAGTCCGTATTGGCGACAATAATGGTCGACAAATTGTCGTTCAATTGATGTAAAACTTGTGGGAAAGTCGTACTCTTTGGAGATGAAGTGATTGATTGAATGAATGAATGAATGAATGAAAGATAAATAATCAGTGATTAAGAGATCAATTGATATACAAGTAATCAGATCTGGTCGCCGATGTTGACGGATGATGGACGCGACAACCATCCCGCGGGATGTGTCCATCAAAAAAACAGACAACCAATCAATCAATACATACCRTTAACTGATTCACTTTTAACCAATTTGGCGACAATAATGTGTACACATTTCTTGAACACTGGACTAATGTCCAACTGATCCCAAACAATGTCCAACAATTGATTCATTGGTATTATTATTATTATAACTATAACTGTAATGTTGTTGTTGTTGTCAATCACTATATACGGTATATAACTGATGACTATATTAATAATAATGGCGTCAATAATACTACTGTTGTATTGAATGTATTGTAAGTTTTTTTTTTTGTTTGATTGACAGTCAATACTATTGTCTAATGCTATGCATATGTAATGCATATGTAATACATGTGTGTGTGTGTACTATACTGTACTATACTTTACTATACAGTATAGTACTGTATATAGAGTGACCACATAATGTCCTGTATTTAATTTTTTTTCCCATAAATATATTGTTTGTATTAATTGAATTTAATTAATTGATTGATTGATATTTTTGTTGTTGTTATATTTGATAATTAATTAATTAACAATATATGTATTTAATTATGTTAGTTATAATAATTATAATTATATAAACTTAACTTTTTATAATCATAATACTGTACAATAAATACTTACCGGTATATTGTTTTGTGTATATATACATATGTGTGTGTGTGTGTGTAAATACTGTATATAGTAGTATACATGTATGTGTGTGTATGTGTGTGTATGTTTGTGTGTGTGTATGTGTGTGTATTAAACATTTAGTAAAAACATTAAATATATTTTGTAGATGTATGTATGTATGTATGTATGTATGTGAGTTAGGGTACGATATGTAGTATGTATGTATGTATGTATGTATGTATGTATGTATGTATGTATGTATGTATGTATGTATGTATGTATGTATGTATGTATGTATGTATGTGTCTATGTCTATGTATGTGTGTGTGTGTTGTTTATTTGGACACTCTGTAAATGTGTACCGTATTGCCCGCCCAAATGTATTGGTACAGTATAACTGGTACTACAGTTTGCTTATAGAGTTTTTTTTACAGTAGATTTTAATAGTTTTTTTTTAAAAGTTAAAGTTTTTATTTTTTTAATTGATTTTGATAAGCAAAACAATTTTTTTTTAAAAAAAGGCAATAAATATTAATCAATAATTAATTAATTATGTTTTTTTTTAAATATCTTTACTAAATTATAAAATTGTATTTTAAAGATTTTATATACTGTATAAATAATAAATATTTAATTTATTAAATTAAAAAAAAACTTAATTAAAAGTTTTGAAATTAGTTTGAGTTAAGTTTGTAAATAATTTTGTTTTTGTTTTTTTTTTTGRRTAACTTTTCAAACAATTTTTAAATGCAAAACAATTTTAATTTTAAATATAAATATATTAYACAMAAAAAAATAATTTTTTTWATATATAAAAAACTAATAAATGATTTATTCAAATACGACACTACTATTGAATATCGGCATCACTTTTGCCGCCCGTTTTCGACACCAATCGTATATCATTGATAACAATCTTACGGTTAACAGCTTTGCACATGTCGTAGACGGTCAGTGCGGCCACCGATACGGCGGTCAGGGCTTCCATTTCGACACCTGTCTGGCCGCTGGCCTTAACCGTAGCCCATATGCGGATAGTGTCGGCGGCGGCGGCGGCGCCGGTGTCGTCGTCCACTACTTGWGTGTCAATGTCTACCGATTGTATGCCAATCGTATGGCACATCGGTATCAATTGCGGTGTACACTTAGCAGCCATTATACCGGCCACAGTGGCCACTGTCTGGACGTTTCCTTTTTTGATTCGGTTAGCCTGTATCAGGTGCACGACCTCCTGGCCTACCCATACAGTGGCCATTGCTTTGGCCACTCTAGTGCTGACCGATTTCTGGCTAACGTCTACCATACGCGGCTGACCTGTCTGTGGATTCAAATGTGTTAAATCTGATGGGACTGTTGGTGTTGATAATAGTGGTGTTGGTGTTGATGATAGTGGTGTTGGTGTTGGTGTTGGTGTTGGTGTTGTTGTTGGTGTTGGTGTTGGTGTTGGTGTTGGTGTTGGTGTTGGTGTTGGTGTTGGTGTTGGTGTTGGTGTTGGTGTTGGTGTTGGTGTTGGTGCTGATGATGTCTTACTACTAGTACTATAATACCGTTTCTGATGATAGGCTAATCAATAGGATAATGTATTATACCTTATATTAATATATCATATATTTGTATATAAATSATAATTACAGGGACTTCCTCTTTGGATGGGAGGTAATACTGTATATATACTATTGTATGATATATATATATATGTATAAGTCACCCACCAATTAGTATCATCGGCCGATTAGCTGATTTGGCTATAGTCTGGGCACCTGTAGATTTTTTTCAAAAAAAAATTATTGCAAATAAAAAATAATTTTATTTAAAAAAACACGACTGACCAGCGTGTTGTCGATGCTTTTGGTTAAGAGCCGATTGTATACAAYCRATKAGCTGACTATCATCGGCACCGTTACGTATGGCATCTCTCAACGATATCTCATGTTTGCCAAACAGACATACCTGTTATKGTCATTGAAAAAMTGTATGGTTTAGTGGGGGGGTGGGTGTAATGRTAGTCATATCTTATGGTAGTTTTAAAAAAAATGAATATTACTGTTGACCTTAAGATTGCCGTCGGCTGTAATCCTTAGTCTATTACATGAGCCGCAAAAGTTGTCGCTCATCGACGATATAAAACCCAATTGACCGGCAAATCCCTKAACCCGATAACGTCTKGACGTTTCATTAGCTCGCGGTTCCATAGGTTCGACACAATCATAGTTATCGCGAATAGTGGCCAACAATTCCCGGCCGGTAATCATCTGATCGGTTGACCATCGATTACCGTCGAACGGCATGTATTCRATAAAACGAATTTCTATTGGCCACTGACGGGTCAGTTCGACAAAATCGGTAATCTCTGTATCGTTGAAACCGCGTATGACTACACAGTTTAGTTTGATTTCATCGAAACCGGCTTCCAGTGCACTGTCCAGACCTTTCATTACCAAATGCCAGCCCTTTCGGCGTGTAATTTGTTGAAACTTTTCCGCTATCATAGTGTCCAACGATATGTTGACGGCATTCAAACCTATATTAGTCAAACCCACCCGAAAAAAATAGATACCGGTGTTAGTACAGGTGCGTACATATAATTAAAATTGTYATTCAATAGGATATATATATATATATATATAATAACCGGCTTTTTTCAATGCCCGACACTTTCTGTCCAATACCAGTCCATTGGTAGTCATGCCGATAGTTTTCAGACCAAACGGCCGCAAACTGGACAAGTGATCGACAATATCGATGATATCTTTACGTATCAGTGCTTAACATAGCGAAAAAAACAGTGTAAAAGTTTTTTAATTATTAATTATTTATAATTTTAATTAATTGTATCAATCATTACGTTCGCCTCCCGTAAGCCTGACTTTTTGGACGCCCAATGTTTTGACAAATAAATTGGTAATTAATTTGATCTCATCGGTGGTCAATAGTTTGCCGTTTGGACTCAATTGGACGCCTTCTTCGGGCATACAATATAAACCTGTTATAAATATGACAACAAATTAAAATTAAATAAATAATATTTGATTTAATTAGTAGATCTAAAAAAAATAAAATAAAATAATGTTATTATTWGTTAKTGTATTATAATTATTAATTAATTAATTTAACTAATAATTTACATTATATTAATTTATAATAATAATAATAATTTATAAATGTTTAACATTTAAATTATTATAAAAYGACCTGTTTAATAAATTAAATTCAATTATTTGGAAAATWAAATTAAAATAAATATATATTCAATTTTTAAAAAAATATTAATTTTGTTAATTTAGAAATATTATAATTATTATTAAATATATTATATATATAATTAATAATTAATAATTAATAATTAATAATTAATAATTAATAATTAATAATTAATAATTAATAATTAATAATTAATAATTAATAATTAATAATTAATAATTAATAATTACTATATTATTGTTGTTAGWATTAATTTTAAAAAAATTATTATCTTAGTTTAAAAACTTATATAATAATTATTTTTTTAATAAAATAAATAATAAATAAATTAAAGATTTTTAAATAAAAAAATTTAGATTTATTATTATWATTATTATAATTAATTATTTAATTAATTAGAAGTATTAAAATAATTATTTTTTTTGTTTAAAAAATTAAGATTATATTTTTTTACATACATCTGAGATTACATTTTTCGGTCAACGATAGCCGCAAATAGTTATGTTTGCGGCCAAATGTGTCGGCCAGTGGACTGTTGACCGTAACCGTTGATGGCCTCCACTCCTGTTGTTGGTTATGTTGGCCACTGATGTCTGTAGACATTGAAATTATTGTCGGCCTAATAGCGGCGGCAAAAACATTGGTCAGCATAGATACTGGTCGKCGACCGTTACCGACCCGTAAAATGTTGTTAACAATTGTTGTTAATAGTGTCGACATTTTTGGTTGGTTGTTGTTGTTGTTGTAGATTTGATTGAAAACTAATTTATTTTATATTTTAAAAAAATATATTAATTTTTTTGGTATTTAAGTACAGTATATTAATAGATAAAAAAWTTTAAAAAATTTTAATAATGTATAATATTTAAAAAAATTAATTATAATGTATTAGAAAGAAAAGTTTTAATAAATTGATAGTTAAATTTTAATAAATAATAATATACTATACAATAGTTTTCACTTTAAAAAAAATTATACGTTGTTTTTTAAAATTATGTATAAATTAAAATTATATTATTATTATTTTTTTWTAAAATAACACACATATCACATTAAAAAATATAATTGCTTTTTAAAAATAGTAATAGTAGTAAACAACTGTTAAATTTAAGTTAATTAAATAAAAAAATTAATATATTTTACACACACACACACATTAATTAGTTAYACAAWATATATATAMATATATATTGTTTAAAAATTTGTTTAAATATTAATTACTTTGTKTCTAATTATAACTGATAATTGCCCTGGACAATTTGATAAACTAAACTAATATACGTATATWWATATATAAATAATAATAATAAATAAATAATWGTTTTTATCAAAAAAATAAATATTCTAGATAATATTTTTATTATTATTGTTTTTGTTGTTTTTGTAGATAWTAAATACCSAAAATAARTWACATTAAAATTTTTGTTTTATATTTAAAATGGTAACTATAATAATAATAATAATTGATAATTTTATTTRCACACTATATATTAAYTGTATTTAAAAAAAATTTTTAAAATAATAATTATAAATGTAATATAAAATTTATGTTTGTATGTGTGTGTGTGTGTGCAATAAATTTTGAACTAAATTATTATTATTATTATTATAAATGTCATATAATATTAATATAATAAATAAATACTATACTATTATTATAATAAATATCATATTATAAAATAAATTAATAAAATAAAATAAACTAATTATTAAACATTAGATAAATTACTGAAATATTTTTAAAAATTAACTTAATTAATATGCTATGTGTTATTAAATCATCAAATTGTAAATATTATTATTATTATATATATATGAATTAAATAAATAATTTTATTGTAAATGTTTAATGTTTTTATATTTAAAACACTAATATTATTAGTAATTTATTAAATTTATTACAATTTATTATTTAATTTAATTAATCACAAATGTTTATAGATTTATTATTATATATAAATTTAATRCATAATTAATATTTATTTTATAATTACAATTAAGCTAAATATTTTTATTAGATATAAATGTAGAATAARTTAWTTTATAAAATTCATCATAAAATGATTTGACATTTTTCTATAACATATTAGCAAAAAAAAATWTATAAATTAAAATATTATAATAATTATTAATATTATAACTTAAAACATAAAAATCATAAATTCATATATTTATTTCATATATTATTTCATATATTTTCATTTGATAATAGAAATATTATTATAATATTGTTAAAATAATAATTGAAATTTTTTATTTATTTATGTATTAAACTAAAAATGATATGCTATTTCATTGTGGTTTGTTTGTCATAAAATATCATAAAAAAAACTTATTTAAATAAATTTCTGAATATAAAAATTAAACAAAAAAAATTATTTTAGTTTGTATGCGTGCTATTGAATGACTTTTGAAATATAATAATAATAATAATAATATATTTTATTATCTAAACTACTTTCTATGAAATAAGTACTATACAAGTAATTTTATTAAATTTTTTTAAATAATTTGTTTTTTTAATATTAATTWCAAAAAAAAATCTAAGTTAATTATTATATACTGTAAGACTAATTTAACTTGGTAAGTTTAATATAAAAAAAATTTTAAAAATATATTTATTTAAGTATTTAAATATTACACTAATAAGGTATTATATATTTTATAAAAATTATTTATTATTTATTTATTTTATAAAAATTTTATTTATTATTTATTTTATTATTATTTATTTATTTAATAGAAAGTAATATAATTATAAAAATTATTGATTTAATTGTAAAACTAGTGAATTTAATATATATATATATATTTGTCAATGTATTTGTTGATATAATATTTAAATAATTTAATAATTTATTCAAATTTTTTCTCAGTATTAATCATGAATTTTTGTTTGTATATTATTTGGAAAAAATGTAAATAATTTAGTTAATTAAAATAATAATAATAATTAATATTATCTATATTGCTATGATATATAGTTTATACCCACATATTTTTAAAAAAAAATCAATTTAGCTATATATTTATGATATCATATGATATTGCAAAAAAATAAATAAATAAATACCATTTCATTGTCAATGTTAAACTAATATTTAATTATCTTTAAAAAAACATAAATTAATGTTTTGTAAAAATTTAATTAAATATTGTTAAAAAAATATATTAATTAAGCATTTAATATATATAATAGTAATTTTAGTTTTTTTTAATTAATTTAAAATATAATTAATACTACTACTACTACTACTTTTTATTTATTTTTTTAAACAAATGTTTAAGTACTATTTAAAATAATTATAATATCTAATAATATCTTAATAATTTTAGTAAATAATATATATACTGTAAATTATTATTTTTTTATATATAAATTAATAGACTAATAGACGTTAACAACATTAATCACATACGTTATGAAATTTTAAAAATAAAAATAATTATCTAAATAAATAATTAATTTAATTAAAAAAAATTAGTAGCTAATTAATTAATTCAGTTAATTATATATTTAAAAACAAAAAATTATTATTTATTTATTATATAGACTTATTTAATTACTGAGTTAAGGTTAAAATATTAGGTGAAAACTACTATAAAATAAATGTTATTTTATTTTTTAAAAAATTAATAAATTTAAATAACCAAAAAAAAAACCTTTTTTTTTGTTTTATTAAACCATCAGTAAATTAAGTTTTTAGACAAACCATTAAAATTGATAATAAAAAATATACTGTATTTTTGTTGAGAGAGAGAGAGAGAGAGAGAGAGAGACAACCATTTGACGCAAAACATGTATCCATAAGACATCACACGTGATGTCATCATCAGTAGGTGACGACTATCTCTCTCTCTCTCTCTCTCTCTCTCTTAATCACTCACACATACACTCAATAAACATGTTTGTTATATAACATGTACAGAGAGAGAGAGCATAGTATATACTGTACATACAGTATCTTCCGATATATATATACATTATATGTATACACTGTATACAATGTATATTATCATATCATCACTTCATATGGGGTAAGGGATCAGTCAGAGTACACACATACACACAGACAGACAGTCGGATCATCCATAAGCCGATGAAAATAAAATAACTTAAATATATATTTATATTAATTATATTCAAGTTAAAGTTTAATTTAATTTAATTATTTTTTAATTATACAAAAATCAATGATTTTAKATTAAACATATACATATCAAACAACACACATACACATTGAATCAAAAATATATCATATTTAATGTCATATCATATTATATACTGATATCTCGTAAGATATATATATATATATATAATGCGTTCAAAAAAAAATTGTCTTAATTTGTAATTAATATTATTAATAACTTTTTTTTATACCTATCAGTTAACAATCATTATATATATATATATATATATGTTACAAAAAAATCAATTAATGTTTGTTGAACTCATATATATATATATATATATTGATAAAAAAAGGTTACCTACCGGTGCACAACAAWAATAGGCGGTTAGTTGAAAACATTGCCGGCAAATTGCATAATACTATTTTTTTTAAATGTGTGTACATGTAGTAGTGTTTTATATTTATAATAATATATAAATAAATTTAAATAAAAAWTTTTATATAGTCTCGCATTTGCCAGACTCCCAGTCCTGCTCCCTATCCTCTCTCTCTCTCTCTCTCTCTCTCTCTCTCTCTCTCTCTCTCTATATATATATATATATATATATATATCTCTCTCAGTTGTCCCTATCATCACATATATATATCGGTTGCTATTTAACTCCCAGTGCTCTCTATACTTGTATGTGTGTGTGTGTGTCAGTACATCAGTGCTAATAACAAGTATATTAATAATTATAAAAAATATATTAGTATTTGAAAAAAGTATTTTTTTATTGTAATTTATTAGTAAATTTTTTTAATAGTTTTTTATGTGTGTTTGTTGTGTAAATAATTAATTAATTAATTAATTTTATTGTTTGTTTGATTGTCTGTATTGTTATTTTTTTTAATATAAAAAAAAAGGTAAGTTTGATTTTAAACAATATATTAAATTTAAGTCATTTTTTAAAAATTGAAACAAAATTAGATAACATTTATTTATGAATAAAACAAAAACTAATTTATATAAAAAAACTAATAAAAATCATATGATTTTTTTCTAAGTGTATAAAAAATATATTTATATTTTTATTGTTGTTGAACTTTTTATGTATAAATTATTATTATTTTTGTTTTTATTTTTAAATAATATGTAAATTTATATTTAATTTTTTTGTTGTTATCGCCTCTCAATAATAAGACACTTTACAAACAAACAAAAAAATTATATTAATATATAAATATATTTAGGGAAATAATTTTTCCTTTAGTGATAATATAATCATTTAATAATTTTTTTTAGCAAAAAAAATATTTAAATATTATATACAGTATTTCATAATATGTTCACAACAAAAAAATTATATATTTTACTTGTATTTGTCACACAATTAGTCTACCCGTCAAAAAAAACTACAGTAGTTTGAAACACATTGAAATTTTTTTATATAAAATTTATATATATATTTAAAATAATTTTTTTAAATTGTTTTTAACACATAAACTTATTATATTTAAATGAATAATTGATAAAAAATTAAATAATTATTAATAATAATAATACATATAAAAAATCATTTACATATAATTTATATATATTGTAATATATATTAATTATTTTTATTAATCAAAATAATTAATTTTTATTATTATTTATTTTTATATTAATTAATTAAATAATTATTTTTTATTAAATAATAATAAAGACATGGATTTTGTGGCCGACAATGACAACAACAACGGCGACAACAATAATAATCTGTTGGGCGAAACATTTACGGCGTCCGACAAATTTTTAGAGAGRGCCCACATTACCCGTATGGACTACTATCACCGTATCTATCAGTTATCCGTACAAAACCCTGATGCTTTTTGGCTGAATATTGCCGAACAATTTTATTGGCACAACGGTATCCAACGTAATAATAATAATACCCGTGCCGCCGCTGCCGGCGACGGTGCCGACGGTAAACTATTTGACTATAACTTTGATGTGACCAAAGGCCCGATTAATATCAGATTTATGAGCGGATCCAAGACTAATGCCTGCTATAATCTGGTCGATAGGATCATCGACAAGGGTCTGGGCGATAGGATAGCCTATATTTGGTATTATTATTATTATTATTATTTAAGGGTTATATTTATTATTAATATTAAATTTATGTTTTATTTGCGGGACATAAGGATTGGCAACGATTTGAATGAAAGAAAAACTATAACCTATAGTGAATTGAAACGAAATGTTTGTAAGTTTGCTAATGTATTGAAAATACAAGGTATCCGACCCGGGTATAGGGTTGCCATTTATTTGCCAGTTTCACTGGAATTGGTTACCGCAATGTTGGCCTGTTCACGTATTGGTGCCGTACATACCGTAGTGGTAAGTGTATGATGTATGTGTGTGTATGTGTGTGTATGTGTGTGTATGTGTGTGTATGTGTGTGTATGTGTGTGTATGTGTGTGTATGTGTGTGTATGTGTGTGTATGTGTGTGTATGTGTGTGTGTGTGTGTATGTGTGTGTTGTGTGTGTATGTGTGTGTATGTGTGTGTATGTGTGTGTATGTGTGTGTATGTGTGTGTATGTGTGTGTATGTGTGTGTATGTGTGTGTATGTGTGTGTATGTGTGTGTTTGTGTGTGTATGTGTGTGTATGTGTGTGTATGTGTGTGTATGTGTGTTTATGYGTTTGTATGTGTTTGTATGTGTTTGTATGTGTGTATATGTGTGTGTGTATGTGTGTATATGTGTGTGTGTGTATGTATGTGTTTGTATGTGTGTGTATTTGTGTGTATTTGTGTGTATGTGTGTGTATGTGTGTGTATATGTGTGTGTGTGTATGTGTGTGTGTATGTATGTGTGTGTATGTGCGTATGTGTGTGTATGTGTGTGTGTGTGTGTGTATGTGTGTGTGTGTGTGTATGTGTGTGTATGTGTGTGTGTGTGTATGTGTGTGTGTATGTGTGTGTATGTGTGTGTATGTGTGTGTATGTGTGTGTATATATGTGTGTGTATGTGTGTGTGTGTGTGTGTGTGTGTGTGTGTGTGTGTGTGTGTGTGTGTATGTGTGTGTGTATGTGTGTGTGTGTATGTGTGTGTGTATGTGTGTATGTGTGTGTGTGTCTATGTATATGTGTGTAATCTGTTATTTAAATTAAATAATTAAAGATAATAATAATAATCATAATAATAATTATTATATGTATTATTATGTCATTAAACAACAAACAAAAAAAGTTTGCCGGCTTTTCATCGCAATCATTGGCCGACCGGATCATTGACGCCAATTGTCGGCTATTAGTAACGGCCGACGGAACTGTTAGGGGAAATAAATTAATTAAATTGAAAGACATATCCGACGAATCGCTAGTCTTATGTAAGCACAGGTATGTTGTTTGTCATCATATGTTTAACACAACAGTAATAATATTATACTGTATTTTAATAATAATATATATATAATTTAATTTAATGATTACTTATATATTTTATACTACATATTATACATTTAAAAAATAGTTAGTTATCTTATTTAAAAAAAATTGCTGTAAAAAAATCATACCATTAGTAATGATTGCTATTTATACTATTTTTTTAGAGAGAAAAAAATTATTATTATTATTATTAGTTATATGTTTTCCTTTAAGTAAAAATTCATTATTTATATAAATATATTTTTCATATACATTGGATTTACCAAAAAAAAAAAATTATTATATGAGAAAATACAGTATTATATGTGCAATAAGTTTGATAAATAAATGTGTTTTTTTATTAACAGTATTATACTGTATATTAATCAACAAAACATTGATTAGAAATTATTGTTACAAATAAATTGATTTTTTAATAATAATTTTTTTTTTTAAATCAACATAAACTAAAAAAACACATAAATAATTAAAATAAATTAAATTATTTTTTTTATTCTGAAATATAACCGTAATTTTAATAATAACCAAAAAAAATTTTTTCACTATAAATTACCTAAAAAATAAATAAATAAATAAATAAAAACTAGATTATGTTTTTTTCAATAAAAATGTTGTTTCCCCTTTAAAAAAAATTTTTTTTAATAGATATATAACAACTATATTTTACATATTAATTATATAAATAGCAAATTATTTTACAACAAAATTACTAATAATAATAATTTTTTTAACCTATTTGTTTGACATCACATCCCAATTATATATATATATACTGTATATAATATATATAGAAATCATAAGCTCGTGTCGTGTATTGTCGTCAAACACCTACCGGTGCCCAATAGCTGCCAACAAAATCGTTGGTCAAAATATGAGCCAAAATTTGACGAAACAATTGATCACTACTGGGATGAGCTGATAGAGGCGGCCAGCGATGAATGTCAACCAGTTTGGTTGGACGCCGAAGACCCGCTATTCATACTATATACCAGGTTTRGTATAACCCCCCTCCCCATCCCCCCCATCTATCYCTCTTTACTAACASTCCTATATATATATATATATATCTGCAGCGGTAGTACTGGTAAACCRAAAGGCGTTGTCCATACAATAGCCGGCTATATGTTGACCACTGCCCTKGTATTCAAGTATGCGTTCAACTATCGCGATGGCGACACATTTTTCTGTACGGCCGATCTCGGCTGGATTACCGGCCATACGGCCAACGTTTACGGTTCGCTGGCCAACGGCGCTACAGCCGTACTATTCGACGGTATACCTACTCATCCGAATGCCGGCCGTCTCTGGCAGATAATCGACGAAAACGGTGTCAACTCGTTCTATACGGCACCGACAGCCGTGAGGACACTCATGAAATTCGGCGACGACTATGTTAACAGATGGACAATGGCCAAACTCAAGCTTATAGCACTGGTAGGCGAACCAATCAACCGGGAAGCTTGGCTTTGGTTGTACAATGTTGTCGGTCGCGGTCGATGTCCAATAGTGGACACCTATTTCCAAACCGAAACAGTAAGTGTATCCTCTGTGGGTCCTTATACGGGGGTGTTATAATTCCTGGTGTGTGTCCTCCCCTCCCCCCTCCCCCGACACAAAAAACTAATTAATCTCTCTCTCTCTCTYTCAACGATGATGATAGGGTGCGCCAATGATATTCCCGATACCCGGCTGTATTCCCATGAAACCCGGTTCGGCTACCCTACCGTTTTTCGGTATTGTACCCGTAATTTTGTCGGAAGATGGCCAGGAACTTAGTGGCCCTAACTCGGGATATCTAGCATTCAAAGTATGAGATTTTTATAGTTATATTTCGATATATAATTTACCGATTATTGATACCCAAACAAACACAGAATGCTTGGCCATCGATAGCCCGAACCATTGATGGCAATCACGAACGCTTTGAGTCGACATATTTCCGAAAGTTTCCCAACTATTACTTCACTGGCGATGGTATTGATTGACCAAAAAAAACAATTTTTTTAGTTATCATAAAAACTTTTGATCACTACTTGATAGGCGCCGTTCGCGACCAAAACGGCTATCTATGGGTTACCGGCCGTACAGATGATATGCTCAACGTTTCCGGCCATCTGTTGTCCACAGCTGAAGTCGAATCGGCCATTTTGGACAACAAACGTATTGCCGAAGTGGCCGCCGTTTCGATGTCTCATCCGATCAAAGGCGAAGCCATTTGTTGTTTTGTTGTATTGAAAGCCCAACAGATCTACGACTTGCAGCTGGAAATAGATCTCAAACAAAGAGGTATTACCACTACTACTACCACTACCACTACCACTACTACTACTACTACTTAACTGATCCATAAAAACCAGACACCAAAAAAATAGCTAACCGTTTGTCTATCTGTTCCTAACATATATAGTACGCGATAAGATCGGCGCCATAGCGACACCCGAATGCCTGTTCTCGGTTCGGGCGCTGCCGAAGACCCGATCCGGTAAAATAATGCGCCGAATTTTGGCCAAAATTGCCCGAAACGATGTCCGCGAATTGGGTGACCTGTCGACCATATCGGACGAATCGGTTATCGATGAGTTGATTACTGTCAGGCGTGTTGTTGGCGACGGCGATAGTGGTCAACAATAAGGGAGGGATTAGGGATTTGGGGTTAGAATAATAGGGAAGGAATATCATTGAAAAAAATATAACAAACTTTTATTTTTTTAATTTAAAAACAAGAAAATTGTTAAAATTAATATTTATTATTATTATTATTATATTTTATTTATCAAAAATATTTCCAGTAATTAAATAGTTTGTTAATAAAAAAAACTTAATAAATCACATAATAGTGTGCGTAAACATATACCATATATCTCATCCCTTCCCTCCCAATTCCTCTCCCCTCTATCTCTCCCATTCTATCACTAATACTCTCCCTCTCTCTCTCTCTAACTATATATAACTCATACGTTCCCTCTCTTTCTCTCTCTCTCTCTCTCTCTAATGAAAAATATTTATTTTAAAAAAATTTGGCAAATAATTCAAATAATAATATATCAGACAAAACATAATCAGTTGTTTTAAAAACAAACAAAAAACAATTATATTATCTTTTAGTGTCCAATTAGTTGTTGTCTGAGATTAATTAAAAATCTGATGATATGTTTGCGTTGGTTATCGCAATGCCAGTCGAGACCATCAGTCCAGTAATGGCCATCAAATAGGATTAGTTTCGGATCAGCGGCGGTAAGTCTCTTAGTGGACAAAGCCGTCAAATATGAATCGGTAATCTGGGCGCCGGTTATATACCATTTAGTAGACGCAACTAAAATCCCGTAATCAATACGATTAATACTGTTGTTGTTAGACTGACTACCAGTACAACCACCGCTACCACCGAGTCGTCGCTGATTTTCATTAGCGCTAGCAATCAGTTCACAAATTAGCTGCGATTTTGCATTTTCAATGTATAGCAAGCCATCAACTTCTAATTGTTTCATTGACTTGAATGCCATTGTTAGACCAATTGGTCCATTCAATAGACAATTTTTTCTAACCAATAGGTCAGCCCTTCCCGTAACAGTGTTTCGTATAGAGTTATAGTAGATATTAAATGTTAATAAATTTTTAGTCAAATAGACATCGGGTATATCGTAATCAAGATTATAGAGTACTTGTGAGGCAAACGAATAGATCGGATTTTCGTGTCTTATATTTATGTTTTTATTGACAATAATTTGTTTCAAACATTGTTTCATTGAATGGGATTCATTGAATTGATTTGATTGAAAGTCGATATCTAAAAAAAAACAAAATAATTCAAAAAAATAAAATTAAACTATAATTTTCATTTACCAATTGATTGATTAATTAATAAATTATAATTAATATCATTATTAACAATATTAAAATAATCGTTAATAATATCAACATTTATTGAACTAAATTGAAATTTTTTTTAGAAAAATCAATAATTACCTGTACTTTGATTTGCATTAAGCATTTCTATTGGCAGTCCATTGTTAGTACAGTACTTAATATTCATAAACTGGTCGCACGTGTCGCGTGTGAAATACTTGGAGCACAACAAACTGGTTAACGGGTCGTCATAATCGTTAATATCTAAGTTAATAAACATTATATACAGATATATATATTTATATATTGAAAAACAAGTTATACTTTATTAATATATTGTTTTTTAAAATAACTAAACCAATGGTATATTCCTCGATATCTTCAATCCATTGACTGATATTTAATGTCTTTACCATCGGATCATCTGATGGAAGACTAGCGATAATCTCTTGTCTGAGTCGTGTCTTTGAATCAGTTTTCGCTTTCATGCTATTCATAGCCAACAATTGATTGATGTTTTCATACATTATTTGCCGATCTAATTGGTGGCGACCACTAGATATCACTGTTGCCATCAATCGGTGATCAATGTTTTTGCGGACAATTGCTGATAATGTCTTATTCATTAATAACAATCGCATCACTTTTGTCGCCATCAATGGTCTAATCATGGATTTCATTGTCTGTTATTTGTTGTTGTTTTTTTTTTGACACAAACTTTGTGACCAAACAAACAAACAAACAAACAAAACGTGTCTTTACTTCAATTTTTGTCAGATGTCTTTGTTGTTGCTGTTGTTGTTGTCTTCAATCACATCTATCGACGTCCGGCTATTGACAGTCACACACCCACACACCCACACAATCTCACTGTTTATTTAAGAAACAAAACAAAACAGAAAAAAATATCAAATAATTAACAGTCAATTCATTCATTGATTTATAATAATATATTTATATAATTAAAATACCTGTAAATTGTTGCCACAGTTTGTTGTTGTTGTTGTTGTTGTTGTGTATTGAATGATAATACTGTTACCCGATGTTGTTGTTGTTGTTTATGTCGTTAACAAATTAATTAATGGTTTCAATAGTTTTTAGTATTGATTTAGTAATTGATTGACTGATTGATTGTTTGTTTGTTTGTTTTGATTGAAATAATTTAGTCGTCAATCGTATGAAAACAACAAACAAAACAAAAACAATTATTTCAATGCTTTTCAATACTATAGTAGTAATACTTGAGTACAGTTTCTATTGAAATTTTTGTTCAATTAATAGGCTATGAATTCCAATAGAAAATGTCAACAAAAAATTTTTGATTTATATCTCTCTAAAAAAATTATTGTTATTATTATTGAATTAAATGAAAAATAAAATATTGTATTCTATTATTAATACTACAGTATATTAATAGAATGTTTACTATAGTTTAGGATTTGTTGTTGACGTTTGCCAATAGTATAACAATAATATTCAATGAATTGATTGGTAACAATAAATTCTATACAAACTGTACTCTTAAATAATATACATACAGTAATAATAAACTTTTTATATACGCTTTTAACTGTACACTTGTCACTAATACACTAATACAGTCAACACCAGTTACCAACAACAACAGAAACTAATTTTATTTTTATATATTTAAAAAAAAATAAAATAAATATTTAAAAAAAAAAATTTTTTATTAAATATTTATATAAATATTAGTTTTAAAATACAGTTGTTATACCACTTAAATAATTATATTTTTTTTATATAAATATTATTAATATATGCTATCGATTACTAGTAAATTAGTTATACTGTAAATATATATATGTTTAGTGTAATTAAATGTTTGTTTAGTTTTTATTTCATATGTTTTTAATTCAATTCAATTGTTTTTTTTTTAATCCGAAACAAACAAATCATTTACAACAACAACAACAACACTAAAGATATACATATTATTAGACTTTTTTTTAGATAAATAATTACCGAAAATAATAATAATAATAATAATAATAATATAGTGATTCATCAGCTGATCCAACCATCACAACAACAACAATACCGACGCAATGGCCACCGATTGGGAAGAAGTTAAACGATTGGCCGCCGACTTTCAGAGGACACAATTGAGCCAAACTCTGTTGAGGTCAGTGTCTGTCTGTGATGTTGGCCACCAATGATCGGTTACCGCCGATGATAATGTGAATAACCAATTATAATATCTCTTTTTTTTGTGTCCCCCACCCGTCCCCCACACCCGACCACACATCACAATAGGCTATCGGAGCGCAACTGTGTAGAGATTATGCGCCGACTGATTGATATGAAACTGTTGGACGTCTACTTTACCAGCGATGGCAAAGAGTATGTTACCGACGATCAGCTGCTCAGGGAAATCGAGGACGAACTGTACAATTCGGGCGGCCGTATATCGTTGGCTACGTTGGCCGCCAATTTGAACTTAGACTATGCTCAAGTCGAGTCTAAATCGGGCCAACTATCGCGTACCAGTTCCGGTGATGTTAGCCTAGTATTAGGACAATTGGTTAGTCGCCAGTATAAGGATTCCTTAGCTCAGGAAGTCGACCTCAAACTCCAAGAGTCGGGTGTCGTAACGATTGCCGAACTAACCAAACAGTACGATCTGAGTGCCGACTTTCTTGACGGACTGATTACCGAACGACTGGGCAGTCTGGTCAGAGGCCGTACCGATCCGAACGACCCGCGTGTCATACTGACCAACGATTATTTAGCTCAATATCAATCGAAAGTCAAGGGCGTACTGTCGGCAGTTACCCGACCGGTAGCCTTGCAAACAATCATCAATCGTTATAAGTTTACCGAAAACTTGTTCAATAGTATGTTTCGAAAACCGTTTTAATTGTTTGTCTAATTAAACTAAATATAGATATTAATTGCTATATTTTTTTGTTGTCTGTTTAGGTATTGTCAACGATTTGATTTCGACAAAACGTTTGTCGGGTTCGCTTAGTGGCCGGACATATATACCGGAAATCTATGCCAAAACCCAACTGGAATATGTGGAAAGTTTCTATAAATTGAACGGCTATTTAGATTATTCAACATTGAATCGATTGGGTATAACCAATGCCCAGTCCTATCTCCAGAAACGTTTCGGCGATCAACTATGCTATCTGAATACCTGTGCTGTCGGCCAATTGCTTAACTTTCAAGTAGAATCATCGATTGAAGAGTGTATACTAAATAATTCGTGGATCGATTTGGTAACCGTAATGCCATCCATACTATCCGACCTCGATATCAATATATTGATACAGAAAACACTGGAACAGAACAAGAATCTATCGGATCCGACAGTTATACTATGCGATACACTAGTAGTTAGCAAAACATTTATCGCGAAACTTGAAAAACTATTTGAACCATTAATGAATAAGAAAGCTGCGGATGATCTGGCGAGTGGTCTATTGTTAAGTTTATTTGCCGCACAAAAATCGGCAAAACTTGACGCAATGTTGTTGTTGGCCGCTTCGGATGACGGGAAATCTCATAGGAAAAGTGGTGGCGGCGGCGGTGGCGGCAAAAAAGGGGGCGGCGGTGGTGGTGGTAGTGGAGGAAGCGGTTCGCAGGGCCGGGAAATAAAGACCAAAGCGGTGAAGAAAAAGTACAAACCGGGAGCTAAACAGTCGTCGAAAGCGGGCGGCGATGACTCGGACAATGACGACAACCAGTCGTCGTCGTCGTCGGCAAACGAGTTGACATTTTTAACCGTCAAAGAAATTGAAACGATTGTTACGAAAAACATTGCCGACATTGACGACTGTCCGCCGGATTTTATCAAACAACTTGCACTACGTATTCACGGCTCGTTGCGTACAAAATACGAAACGATTGCCCGACAAGTGTTTATCGCATCGACCACTGCTTCGTCAGCTAAGGCAAAGAAATCGTTTAGCGAAGTCCAGAAACTGATCCAACAGTTGTACACTAATATACTATTGTTTGATAAGGGCATCAAAGTCTTGACCAATGGTATAGAGATTATCTGATATCTTTGATTTTGCAATTTTTATAATTGTTTGTTTTTGTTTTTGGTGGTGATTATCATTATCATCCACTCAGATGAACTACAACAGCAGCTGACTAAGTATTTACTGCGATCCCTGTGCTCAGACATTGTCAACCATTTGGTTATACACTTTACCACCAGCGAAGACATTGCCAGTATAGCTAATCCGGAGGTAATGATTGATTCACAATTGATGATTGATTGATGACTAAAAACCATACAAAATTGATTGATCCACAAAAAAAATAAATAAATGATAGGTTCGGCTGAAACTGATTGGTAAACTACACGATCCAAACCTAAAGGAATGTATCGTGAAATTGAATCAAACCATAAACGGCAAATCGGTTGATGACTTTATAGCCGAATTGGACACATGTGTCGGTAGCGGTAAATGTGAGATAATGTTGAAACGATTGGACAAAAAACGCGAACGCAGTGTAATCGCCGAACATCGCCAGTCACTCATACAGCAGCTGAACGAGTCGGCGGCTGCGGCGGCGGTAAACGATGGCCAGGCACTGGCCTTGAATTTGGCCGTTTTGCTACTATTTCATCGGTATCGCGGCGAACTGATTCACGCATCGGGAAAGTTTGTACCGAAACTATTGGATCAGCTAAAGTCGGATTTGGATACCGAAACCTATCAACTGTTATACAGTGCACAGGAATTGGTTATCAAACAGTTGTCGTCGTCGACAACTACTAAAGAACCGTCGGATGCCATTCAGCAACAGTTGTCGGCAATGATCGACAAAATCAAAGAGTTGGCAATCGTGTCGTTGTCGGCGAAGAAACAGACAAACGATTAGAGAGAGAAAAAATCGGTTAATTTTGATGACTATTATTATTATTATTATTACCGATACATGTGGTGACCACTGAATACATATACACAGTATATAATAATAATAATAATAATTTATATATTTTTTTAATAATGTTTTTTTAAAAAGTAAATTAAATATAATTCAATATATATTTATATATATATATCAATGATATATTCAAATACAGTGTATATCATTGATATTGTAATTAAAATTAAATAAATAAAATAAATAATTTTTTTTGCAATGAAATTAACTATGAATTTATTTATCAACGATTAATAAATACCAATAGTTTATAATATTTATTTATTTATATTTTTTTTATTAAAAAAACTTAATTTATTTTCAAAACTAAAAATATCTAAAAATACTCATACAATCTCTTAATTAATTAATTAATTAATTTAATAATCAATAGTTTAAAATCAATCAATCAATAGTTATTATAATGTAATTTTATTTATTTATATTTTATAGTTTAGTTTTTTAAAAAAAAAAATCATAAATAATATTAAATATATTAATAAATAATAACTTAATATATTTAAAATTTAATATTAATTAAATGAAATTGAATTATTTATTATCTTGATTAAAATAGGTGTGTGTGTGTGTGTTATAAAATAATAATATTAAAATACCACCACTACCCCTCACCCCCCACACCCACCACTACAACCGTCAACTGTAGTGGCCATCGCCGGGGGTGTGGGTGGGTTAGGCACAGTCGACAGTTTAGGCGGGTTTATTACATTTGCCTGCCTTACAATGGCCGCCCCCTTCAACACAACAAACACCATTACACGAATAGCTACCTTTTGGGCATTTTTTTCCGGACGTCTTTTTCGGTCGGCACACAAAATTAGGAAACGTACAGTCCTCTCCCGGTTCACATTTTTTAGTTTGTGCACAACTATCGCCCGGTTTTCCGTTTATCAGATTATCTAACATTATATATACAGTATATATATATATATATATATGCATATATATCAATGATACATATATATGTATATTCAAATACAGTGTATATGATTGATATTGTAATTAAAAATAAATTAAAAATATTTAATTTTTTTTTTGCAATGAAATTAACTATGAATTTATTTATCAACGATTAATAAATACCAATAGTTTATAATTTTTATTTATTTATATTATTTATTTTGAAAACTAAAAATATCTAAAAATACTAATACAATCTCAATTAAGTAATTAATTAATTAATTTACTAATCAATAGTTTAACCGATCAATAGTTATATACAGAATTTTTTTTTAAATTATTATAATTTATGAAAAAAAGTACCATGATAAAAGTAAATCATTAATATAGACTAGCACAAATTTAATAAATTGTTTATCTGTCATATAATAGTTAAAGTAATATAATGTATTATATATAAAAATATTATACATATATATTATTGATTAATTAATTAATTAGTTTTTTTTCAATAATTATAAAAAGTAAATATTTAAAAAATACTAATAAATTGAGCAAGATAATTTAATTTAATTACCCGGTAAAATGATTGCAGTGGTCAATACTACAACTAGGATGGCCAACATAATAATTGATCGCATTGTTTATCTGATTATATTGGTAATTAATTAATAATTGTTTTTTTTTCAAACATCAATTTTAATTTAATTATTATAATCTGTTTTTTAAATATAAATAATAACCGAGACTTATATACTAATAGTTTTATACATATATTTAGTTTATTTTTTTAATGACTTTTTAATTATTTTGTTTTTGTGTGTTTTTTTTTGTGTAAATCATCTACGAGTTAGAAGTTTTTATTTTAAATGACAAACAAAATTAAAAACAAATATTAATTAATTTTGGATAATTAATAGCTTGGTTAGAATAATTGCCAAGGTTATTAATTATATTGACGTTATTATATGATCAATGATTTTGTAAAAATTATCAAATTACTAATATTATAAAGTTAATCAATAGTTTTTTTTTAAAAAAAAATAATAATAATTTTAAATTTTAATTGATACTATTTTAGTAAGTGTTTTTATGTTTTTAAAATTAATATGAATCTAATTATTGAATAACTAGAAATAGTTAAAATAACGTTAAAATTCATCTAAAAATAATATTATTTTAATTAAAATATTAAATACTAAAAAAAATAAAAG
This sequence comes from Oppia nitens, assembly GCF_028296485.1. Taxonomy (NCBI): domain Eukaryota; kingdom Metazoa; phylum Arthropoda; class Arachnida; order Sarcoptiformes; family Oppiidae; genus Oppia; species Oppia nitens. The sequence continues at coordinate 39,465 of NW_026533227.1, read as the reverse complement.
CATCAGTGTATCATTAATGCATTTATCAACTATTTTTTAAATCTTAAATAAATAATTATTTTGTAAAAAAATTAATTTTTTATTTATTTTTGATTTTTGGAAATTTTACCTATTTCCCCGGGAATTTATACGGGAACTTATGGGGATTTTTTTAATGGAATTTACATGGGAATATTCGTGAATTTAATGAAATTTTAGGGAATTTTTTTTTTCATGACCCGCCCGCTTGATTTAGTATTTTTTTTGAAAAAATTACCTTTAAAAATGCAATAAAAGTCTACCCACACCCTAACTCCCCCCCCTCAACATTTTTCGATAATTTTGTAAATTTCAACCCGGTTTACCCTCCCCCCCCCTTAAAATCCAAAACCTTGCTTAATCCTGATATATATACAGATGTATATTGTTGAATTTTAAATAATTGTAATTACAATTAGTAGTGTATATGTTGACAGACAACAATTGCTGTTCAAGGATAACTACTATTAATTTAATTCAATATAAAAAGGCCTTACAATAACCTTGCGCATGGTGTTTTTAGCTATAATTCCTAAACGGAGTGAGATATATTAATTTTGTAAAAAATTTATTAAAATTTAATTTACGCGCGAATAAATATTTAATTTTAATTTTTGATCACGTGATCACATTTATTTTGACATGTTTGCAAACCACTATGTCATAGCCTAAACTATAAATGATAGAATAAAATTTTTAATTACAAACTTGTAGAGCACAAATAGTTATTTATTTATAAAAAAAAATTTGAAATCAGATAAAGGGTTATTTTTTAATGATTTTTTAAAATAGCAAAAGTTCAGTATAATACTTCAAAAAATCAAATAAATCTATATTATTAAACATCATAAATAGATAATTAATAATATAAAATGAAATAAAATAATTTTTTTATTGATTTTTAAAGTTATGCAAAATTAAATTAAAAAATATTTTTCAATATAATGTTAATATTAAATGATAAATATTTGTGATTAAAAAAATTATTGGGCATAAAATTATTTAAATTAATATTTTTTTTGTAATTAATTTATGTATAAAATGTAACCTAATTTCGTAAAATTTTGCAGACTGGATTTTCTTAAATATATTAACAATTATATAAGCAATATATTAATAAGTATTATATTTCGTAAAGTTATTTTTATTTATTTATATTGATAATTAATGATAATTTTTATTTATTTTTAGTATTTTAAGTATTTTAGTAACTATATGAAGTGATCACAATGACAAAGTCACAAAATTTAATTTTCATTTTAATATTGTTTTAAAATTATGTGTTTTAAAATTAAAATATTAATTGTATTTTTTGTTTTAATTTATAAAATTAAAACTCAAACCAATGATCCGCTCACTGAAGACTCAGATGAAGTTAATATATATTATAATTAAATTATTTTTGTATGTTTAAAAATATATTTATAAAAAATAAACAGACACCTGCCCTGTAAATGTAATCCCAACGAGACTAACTGCTCAGGATCAAAGAGCTTACATTGCAGTTTCTGTTGCCGCTAATGTCCRTGTCCTGATGTAATAATTAGACTTAAAAGAGCTATTGATAGAAGATCTGTTTACAGCGATAGCTATGTAAGAGTACTGTATCTACAATTACAACAAAACAGGAGAATTATGTGACAACTCACGACCGCTTTCAACTACAGATCAATGACATTCAGATGGCTTAGAACTCTCTGCTCAGATTGGTCGATTAGTGAACTTTCAGCTRAATAAGGGAATAAGCACTGCCAGTGTTAGTAGATTACTAAATATATTAGGTTTTTAAAAAAAACTAAAGCGAGGTGGATACCACATGAGCTTACAGATGAAGACAAAAAAATAAGAGTAAGAGCTGCACAAATAAATCTAAATTGGTTTCGTAGAGATGCGAGAATGTTTGGAAGAATAATAGCCTTTAACGAAACAGTTTGGCGATGTTATACGCCACCAGTTCCTAATCAGGCCTCAGAATATCGTCGTTCAGGAGAAATACCGCACACACGTGTAGCGCAATTTCGGGAACCTTAGAGTAGACATCTCGTTATGGCTGTTAGTCAAGACCAAATCATTGGTCATGAATGGTTGAATAATTGTGAAAGATGGACTCAAGAGACAATTATTAGATTTTTAAATGAAACAATTAGACCATATGTTGAACAAACGATGCCAGTTGAAACTCCCAGTATACTAATGGATAACTCTCGTTGGCACACCGGAAGCAGAACTATGAGATTCATTCAAGAAGATATGAGATGGGAAATTCTTAGTCACCCTCCGTGGTCTCCAGATTTTGACCCACTTGACATCGAAGTTTTTCAAAGAATAAATTTATATTTAAAAATTAAAGGAAATATAAGCAAAAAACAGAAAAAAATAATAAATAAATGTTTTTTAATAGATTTTGGTCTATTTTCACTATTAAAAAATATTTATATAAACAGCAATCTTTACATTAATAGTAAAAGTATATCTCGTATCGCTGCCCAAAAAAAGTATGGGCAAAAAAACTGTTAAACGCAAGTGCCGATGGCGGTGGTTGTGACAAACGTAAGTGTCGTGTCAATCCTATTGGTCGCTCCCTTTCTAAAACAACCCGAGATGTGGCAAACGATAGGGTGTTGGTCGACAATACAGCCTAACATTGATGGACATCGAAGATAGTGTCAAACCTTGGCTACGTATGATGTCCAAAAACAGTATGGCCTTACGTAAGACAAAGGATCGCGCATTGGACTATAAAATTATACAGGAGTTGTTCGATGAGTACGTATTTATCGGTGTAAATGTGACAAAACTGGCCTAACTATGACACCGATGAATCTTCTTCTAGTGATTCTTCTGGTACTGAGTCAGATTCCAGTTTTGGAGACACTCGTTATTTTGTGTCTATTGATACTTTTTCTCCCCCTTTAACACCTGGTTGCCCTTACCTGCACCTATACCAACACAACCACCGTTACCATTAGAACCACCACCACCAACATATCGTATACATAAACTAACGACACCACTACCTGATCCAACTATTGAGAGCGAATCAGATCGAATATACAGAGAAGAGTGTATAAGACGTGAAAAAAAGACATACGGAACAAAAAAGACGAGAAGAAAAACAACAAAATCTAACACAACTAAAAGAAAAAATAAAAAAAACAACAAAAACAACAACAAAGACTACAGCGATTATTATAATATATTTTTATATTTTAATATATATATATTTTTAATAAAAATAATTAAAAAAATATTTTCTGTTTTGTCTGTTTTAGACAATGTTAGCAGCAATGCTAACTCTTTATATATATATATATAATACAGCTAATCCGTTTCGATGTACTCGTGATTAGTCTTATAAGACATTCATTTTTATATAATGTTTTAATTGATTTTATCGATTGGTCAGCCATACTATCCGACCGAAATGGTCATCAACTCTTAACTTCGTTCCTAAGTGTCCGATCGGCCCGAAAAGCCAACTTTTCGTTGTATATTGTTTTGCTTAAGTATAAAATACTGATTTTATGTGTGTGTCTGTGTGTGAAATAATTTACAACTATCTGTAATAAACTAATGGTTCTGCACACTGGCGTATCGCAAATAATATTAATAATATATATATATATATACATTAATATATATAAATTTTTGAAATATTTTAAATTTTTATGAAAATTATTTTAATATTAAATTAATTACATCAATAGAATTTTAAATAACTCTAGAAATATTAAAACAATAATAATACTCAGTTTATGGAAGGGGGGGTATTGTTGAGAGTAGAGAGTGTTTACTATATATTAATATTATTACTTATATATATATACCCCCTTCCATAAACTTATAATTATTACTGTATTAATATTTCTAGAGTTATTTAAAATTCTATTGATGTTATTAATTTAATATTAAAATAATTTTCATAAAAATTTAAAATATTTAAATTAAAAATATGAAATAATATATTATTATTATTATTAGTTTCTATAAAAGAATTTATTTTAATTTATTATCAATACAAAATAATATATTAATATTTTATTTTTATAGAAATACCTTAATAATAATTTTTATTATATAAATACTAATATATATATATATATATTATAATTTACAGATTGTTTAACATATGTTAATAATATTCTAAAATATTATAATCACAGATCCGTTACTATTTAATAATTATGAATAAATGAATTAAATTTGAAATCAAATAAAACAATATATTGAATAATAGCTGTTAAGCCGAAATAAGCACACAAACTTTATATTAATTAATATTATTAAATAAAAATTACATAAAAATATTTAAATACTAATGTAATTTTTATTATCAATTATTAATAAAAAAAACCTATTTATGATATTATTTTTTGAATTATCTATTAATTTTTTAATGGTCTCACTATCTAATGCGATAAGTTAGTTCCCTAACACTATTTACTAACATTAAAATGCTCCCGATCTGTGATTATAATTATTAATTAAAAATATGTATTTAATACAAAAACCAGTTGAGAATGCTTTAAAAGCATTTCCACACGAATTCCTTAACTTAAAAAGGAAAAAATTAAAAAAAAATTAAAAAACAGTTGAGAATGCTTCAAAAGCATTCCCATACGATCTCCTTAACTTAAAAAAGAAAAAAAACCAAAAAAAAAATCAAAAAAAAAATCAAAAAAAATTTTTGCAGCGGAGCCTGGATTCGAACCTATGTCCTCGTGGGACAGACAGACGGACAGACGGACAGACTTTTAGAATGCATATACGTATTCCTTTCAGGAATTCGTGATAATAAATAATTTATATTGTTTTCTATTAAAAAAAAAATAGATTTTCTTTTTAGAATAAATAGTAATAATAAACAGTTATAAAATTTGTTGTATTTAAAATCAATCATAAACTTATAAAAAAAAATTATATTAATACTTATTAACAATCGTACGATACATTAAAAATAAATTGTTTGTCTAAAATAAATTTGACAAACTTTTTTAAATTTATTTATTAATATAGATATAATAGATAATATTAATAATATTAATTTATAAATTTAATTTCATTAATATTATCAAGTATTTTTAAAATGATTATCTCAGATTAATTTTATTTAATAAAAATTATTACTTTTCTCATAGTTTTGTGTATTATTTATATTTAGAAAGTTTTTCTAATATAATAAATTATAAATTAATTATAAAAAAATAATATCCATTTAATCCTAAAACTATCTAAAGTATATATATATATATATATCTTATTTAAATATACTGTATAATTATATTATTAATAATAATAATACTAATTATATAAAAATTTATTTTTATTTTATTGTAATTTTTTTTAAATAATAATAATAAGATAATAATTAAATGGTAATTTGTAATTTGTATGTATATAATAAACAAATGATTTTTAATGTATAATATATATATATATAAATTTATATTAAGTTTAATAATAATATTATTAAATTAAATTATTAATAGTAATAGTAATAATTTTTTTAATAATAATAATATTAAATCATAGTTATACTGATATAATATAATTTATATTTCACTTTTTATTTTATTTTTATAACTATAATACAGTACTTCTTACGGTATATGACTGTATATCAATAAATTTTTAATTATTTTTTAAAACTAAATTATTAGTAGTTTTATTTTTTTTATTGAAAATCATAAATAATATATTGATACCAAAATAAAAACTATTTATTTATAATTTAATATTTATAACTAAATAATTGAAAATTTTGTTGTTGTTTATCTCTTGATTAAAAAATGTGTGTATGTTTGATAAAAATAAATAAAACATAAAATAATAATTATATTATAACACGTTTTGTCGACCACTACCACCATCACCATCACCACCACCTACTACAACAAACAACTAATGGTGGGGTGGTTGTGGGTGTGGGGGTACGGGTGGGCGGTAGGGCCCTTTACCGCCCGGTTTTCCGTTTACCATATTATCTAAACATAAAAAAATAAATAATATATATATAGTATATTATTATTTAGGTTAGAGATTATTATTATTAATCAATTAATTAATTAATGATAATCAATAATCATACGCAAGTAAACATTTTTAAAAAAAAATAAATTGAGCAAGATAATTTAATTAATATTACCCGGTAAAATCATTGCAGTGGTCACTACTATCACTAGGATGGCCAACATAATAATTGATCGCAATTGCATTTTGTTTAAGTTGATTATTATTATTAGTAATTAATATTAATAATAATATTTTTTTCAACAAAAAAAATCAATTTTATTTAATTATTATAATCTTTTTTTTTAATAAAAAAAATGAATAAAAACCGAGACTTTTATATATACTAATAATTTTATACATATATTAGTTTTTTTAATGACTATTATTTTATTTTATTGTGTATTTTGTTGTGTAAATCATCTGTGAGTTAGCAGTTTTTAATTAAATATCAATAAATTATAGATTATTGATAGCTTATAAGATAACTATGGTTAGAATAATTACCAAGGTTATTAATTATAATTAATTCATAATAGTTAATTATTAATTTAAAAAAAAAACACTATCATATACAGTGGTGTAGATATTGTTAGCAAATTAAGTACATTTGTAAACATTAGAATAAAATAGATATTTTAAAAAAAAACTTTAGTAAAACATATTTTAAAAAAAAAAATCTATAAAAATAATTTCATAACAATTTTTTAGAGACTTTACTATAATATTTGATTTAAAAAAAACATTTAATATTAACATTAGATTTAGTGGACAAATGATTTTTAATTTGAAAAAATAAATAAAAATAAAATAAATTCTCTATTTATCAGATTTAAAATAAAAAATATTTTAATTTAATTTTATATAATACTGTATATATATATATTTATTTAATGTATATATATATATTGTAATGTATTATACTTTTTTTATGCATAATTATAAATTGCAACAATGTTTGTTTAAATAGTTACAAATAAAAATGTACAAGGTTAATTTGAAAAAAACTAATATAATATAATATGTCTGTATGTAAACCTAGTTGTAAAAATTATAATTGTTGATTTTTAAGTCACACTAAATATAATAAAAATGCTAACACATAGAGATGATTTGAACAAAAAAATAAAATCATTAAAATAAATCTATATAAAATTACTGTATATTATTATAATATTTATTTTGTGCTTATAATTGATTTTCTTATTTAAATATTTTTATTCCATATGTTTGTAATAATAATAATAATAATAATAATAATAATAATAATAATAATAATAATAATAATAATAATAATAATAATAATAATAATAATAATTTTTATTTAAATTAAATTAATAAATTATAAAAGAAATATTTATTTACATTAGTCTATTATTATTATTATTATTATATAATTTTTATATTATTAAAAACATAAATTAATTTTTTTATATAATAATAATTATTGTTTTAATTCACTTATTGAATGTTAAGCTATAAAATAAAATTTATAAAAAACGTTATTATTTAACTTGTTTTTTTTAAATAATTATTAAAAATATTTTATAAAATTGTTTAATTTTTTAAAATCAATTAAAATAAATTTTTAAAATGATTATCTCAGATTAATTTTATGTAATAAAAATTATTACTTTTCTCATAGTTTAGTGTATTATTTATATTTAGAAAGTTTTTCTAATATAATAAATTATAAATTTAGTAAATATTATTTTAGTTTTATTTAAATCTAAATTAATTTATTATAAAAAATAATATCCATTTAATCCTAAAACTATCTACAGTATATATATTGTTATAGAAAATATTGACATAAAATAGATTTATAATACAATACACACACATATATATATATATATATATATATACTTATATCAAAATATACTAACAAATAAATTTTTTAGATGCACCCTAAAATTAATACATAATATACTGCATATAACATCTACATACATAGTGCCAAAAATCCAAATTTCTTTCCCGTACTGTAACATAAATCTATATAAAATTTCCCCTATCCGGTGCCAGAATTACCAATTTTAGACATCAATCATTACATAACATAGCATAAATAGTATTATATTGTAGTGTTTTTTGGCTCCAACGCATCACTAGTATATACCTTACCTCCCTTGAAAATTTATATTGATGCGACCGAGACTATAAAACCCCAAGTATCCTCAATGATAGAATCATTGAGATACTGGTAGTCACTCGGCATAAGACTAGTACTGCTAAGAGCCGTTAGCAGATCAGTTCTCTCCCCTTCTGGTTCGACCCCCTTCTCTGATATGGTCCGTATACTTGGATGTATACCTCGTATTGATGTCATTTTAAAATAAAAGCCTTGGGATTTTAATGTGAGTTTTTACTTTTATTGTCTCCTACCTTCTCTAAGCGACCTAAATCCGTGGGTTCCCGCGTCGGGAGCTCCAGTATCGTAAAGGTCCCTTCTTGTCTACAGTTTTAAGGTAAGATGACTGGCCATCGGGTCCGCCGTGTCGGGGGATCTGGTCGGTTATGTTGTCAAGCCTTCCCGCGTATATAGCTAATGGACGGAGCCGCCGTGTCGGGGGTTCCGGTCCAGTTACATAATAATACCATACCTTACCCTAACCTACCTTATGATGGTTGGCCGTCGGATCCGCCGTGTCGGGGGATTCGTACGGTCATGCCGTCATTCCTTTACCGTTGATAGTGTGCTAACGGGTCTGTCGTGTCGAGAGATCTGTACGGCTACGCTGTCCTCCTCCCTTACCTCTTTTGACCTATACTTAGTTATGGTTGGTATAGACTACTATATGTGTCATATGGAAGTCTCCGACATCCCCGAGATTGTACCAGGCCGCCGAAGGCTCTGCCCGATTTTTCGGCAATAGTCCTACGTCTTAGTGAAACAGTTGTAGTTTTGTCGGTTCTCAGTGTTATTTAACACTAATAGTCTGACCTTAAAATACAATTTACTAGGTGATCCAATAGTTGCTGTCTTCGTGACAATAGCACTAGTTTGGTTGATTGTTGTAATTATCGGCTGTTTGAGTGAATGTGTGTGTGAATGCATAGCAGTGGATTTCTCGAGTACATATGTGCTTTCGCTAACCTAGTTGGGAAATGCATAGTTACTATTCGATACCGACTGACTAGGCAGGCCAGTGGTCCCAAGAGGGTTCCGGTCTCCCGATCGCGTGATTGTGTGTTAATAGCCGATAACGGACACTGAGTTTAAGACCGTTAACATACGCTCCTCAATAGTGATCCGAGAGTATAGTTAAGGTTTGCCTTAACTTTATGAGTCTATAGTCACCTTCGGGATTGACTGACCCGGTATAAATAAATATTTGGACACCTAATAGTTTATTGTTGTTACATATGCACTGTTCTTACAATATCACGGCCAAAAACCTATAGGTGATGTCAATTGACCCCAGAGACGACATAGTTATGTCTGACCAGATTTAACTGAATACCGTATGTGAGATAATAGAAATGTTACGATAATTATGTAATACTGTCAGCAATCTGTCGGTCATGTATTGTCTTTATCGTAATTGAGTGTATGATGTGTTTCTATAGATTTATGTTAATTTATGTGATCGGTGACTCTCCGGCGATGCATTCGTTGACCGATGCGGCGGCGGTTGTGTACGCGACACCGCTTGCTGTAGTTAATGAGCGCCTTATCATTGACGCCACCACACATACAATTTTGTCTAATATAGTCCTTGTCTATGTATGTTAGTTGAATGTAATTTTGTTGTCTGTTGTAATGTTATACAGTACAGATTAGTAGTCCAGTGATAGTCACCGTAACAAAGGTTTCGGGTGTTATCACATTTCACCGACGAGTGTTGGGTAGGGTTTAACTAGTGTTTAAACGCCTTTATTTAGTGCCGGGTAGGCACGGCTGGAGAGACATAGATGGGTTAGATTCCCCCAGAGATTGCTTGTGACGATCCCATGGTTATGTCATCAGAGTCAGAGGACTCTGATTTATAGTTTGGCCACAGGGTTGGTCAACGGGTATAGCATTACTTATCCTATAGTGGGTATTTGAATAGACTATACGCCGGTTTTACCGACGGTAGTACCGAGTGATGGTACTGACCCTTAGACTCAGTCTTACTAGTAGATTGGGTATTGAGTTGCATGTTTTGGTTAGAGGGAGGCTTTGAGGCTTCTCTCGTTGGCAATTATTGGTAGGGCCCGACCAGTTAGTCAATCGTTATGTTTTAGTTACCAGTTTATAATTGCGACAAGACATTTGTTGTCATTGAGTAATGTCGGTTTTTGTTTGTTTTAGCGCAAGTGTTGCGGCTAGCCAGCCATTGTATGGATACTGATAACACTGTATCGTCCTGTCTTCAGTATACTATAGTTGTGTCACGTGTAGTGAGTGACCAAACTAGTAAAATAGTTTTTGCTGGTCTCAGAGCTTCTGACCAGACCCGAGTGGTACAGACTTCGAGTCTTAACTCTCAAAACAATGAGTCTGTCTTAACATTGAATAGTGTTTCGTTTGATAGTAAAGGTCAAATTGAATTAAATAATCTCAGGACCAGAGATAATACCTTTTATATAATTGGTCCGCAAAGTAGTAATGTCTTAATTTACGATCAATCAGACATAGATTGTATTAATAATTGTGTAGTAAAAGCTAATATTGTGCCCAATGTACAATTAAGACAACCTAAACCACTACAAGAGTACTGTGCCAATAGTGGCGGCCATTCCAGTGGTTTACGTGAAATCATTGCATGGAAAGTGAAGCGAGTAACTCACCCTAAAAATTCTTATGAAACATCTAAATAATCAACACTTTCCAGATATAAATGGCAATGCTATTAAAATAATATTGAAACGGTATAGAAATAGGATATATTATAGTTATAACAGTAATGATAAAATCTACTCATTACATCATGGTGGAGGTGCTCCGGTATAGAATGTAGATTGAAATTATTATTACTATTTTTTCAAATCTTGAGCTCATTCTAATCTTAGTAGTTAAGCGGTCTTAACTAATTAAGCGATTTCCTGTATTTCAATTGCAAGTTATAATTGTAGTATGAATCCTAATTGGGTATATTTACCTAAACTTAAAGACTTTTCTTTTCTTGATCTACTTAATAGATCTTATGTTAAAAATAAATTAAGACAATATTTCGAATTACGTGAATACAACATTTTAGAAAAATCTGTATTTAATTATTGTATTTTAGTATGTACAGAAATAGTAAAGTTGATAAATGTTAGAATGGAGTTGTATAGTCAAATTTTACTTTTACATACTAACAATAATTATATAAAACACTTAATCTCTATGATAACATATGAAATTAAAGATAGACTTATAAAATATCAAACATGGTATATCAGATTTGTTTTAAATAATAATACTATTTCCCCAATAGTTGCAAATATTTTTGCATGGAATAATAATTATATCACTCAATTACAAATTGATAGATCTCAATATATAATATAGCTGTAAGAATGTATATTATAATTGTATTTTATATTATGACATATTGTAATTGTCAATTAGAAAGGGGCTCTCCAATTATTTGGCATAAAGAGCCTGAGCCACTTATTAATGGCACTCATCAAGTAGTATTATTTATCAAATATAAATCACCTTGTTTTATATTTCATGATATTACCGATGAGCATACTGCTAACAAATTAACAGAATGGTGTAAACATTTATATAGAGAATCATATTTAATACCTTTAACTGATTTCTGTAAGAGTCAATCATTAGATTATGAAACTGAACATTATAGGAAAAAACGGTTATCTTCATTACTTTTAGTAGGTTTCGGTATATTAGGTGCAGTTGTTACCGCAGTCGGTATTGGCACAACAGCATTAGTAGAAGTTAGAGAACTATCAGGTCGAATAGATAAACTTGAAAATCGCTTTGATATAATGAGATCTAATATGGATAAATTAATTAAAAATCAACCTAATATTATTAAATCTATAGAAATACTTCAGAAACAGACTTTATTGCTTAACGACAAAATAGATAAAGTTATAACAAATGTTAAATACTTAGCTGAAAATCTACCAAACCTTACAATGATTGTATCAAATTTAGCAGCAAATTTATTGTCCACTCGAGACCAAATCAGAAGTATATCTAATGATTGGCATGACAATAGGGTTTCTAGAAATTTATTATACTTTGCTAATTTTTCTTTGCCGTGTTATCCGAGATGTCAAATGAGATATGCTAATCCAGAGACCTGTCTTATGGATCAAGATAAGCGAATGATATTATTAAAATTTACAATTAAAGAACAGGTATTAAACTCATATATTATGACTGCAGATCCATTTGATATATTTGTCAAAGGTATTAATGAGAACGAAATCTGCAAAGTAAAATATTCAGGTCCAAGTCAAATAATCTATGACTCTGATACTAACTGTATACAAGAGATACAAGTATCTGCATTTGTTAGAAAACACGGGTTAATCAATGTGTTACAAAAGAATTGTATACAAAGACTACAGTCTATAGAATTAGATTATAGAAAATTATGGAATAACTATGAGTGTTATCCCAAACTTAAAATACAGTCTAAAGAAATTATACAAATTAAATATACTAAAGACTTAATCTTAATTTTCTGTTATACACAAAATATCAATTTATTTAATGAACAATTAAGTTGTCCCGACTTTGTTATCGCTTTACCTCTATATTCAAACTTTAGTATAGGTACTATAAATTATACTTCTAATTTTTATCGCTTTAATTTAAGACCTTCTGTAGATTTACCAGTATCTAACCGAATAAATTTTAATTTAATGCCTGAACTTTACAAATTTGATTTTAATACATTGGTTAAAGAATTTAATGAAACAATAACACAAATAGATAACAGTTTTCTTACCGACAGATATAGCCTAAACTTTGATAATATACTAATTGTTTTTATAATATCTGGATTAGTAGCCATAATTTTAGTATTAACAATTTATTTGTCTTGGTTGTCATTGCAAGTACATTTAATTAAGAAACGCTCAGATAGAATAGATGTAGATGTAAAAAACATTGATAATAATGATAACCCAATTGTTTCTGATATTGATACTAAAATAACTTTAGATACAGATAGTTGTTGTTCAATTGAACAAAAACATAGTAGACCTACTACTCCTAAATTGACCCGTAGTTTGATAACAACACAGCTTTTACTGCTTATAATTTTACCAGAGTTAGAATGTAAGCAGTTAATTGTAATAAATTTTGTATATAAAAACCCATGTGAAAGTCTGCTATTAAGAAAATCTCATACACATCCAGAAACAGTTCAAATGTGTGAGAAAAAATTTAGAGAACTCTTTAAACAAAACATTGAAAAGTTTTGTAAAGATAGCGATAAAACTTTAATATTTCATAGAGAGCTAATGAATAACCTTAAAATAAATAAGAGAGAAATTAAATCAAATTTTATTGACCAACACTTAAATTTAACTGATTTTGAACTAAATTTTGAAATGAGTATTATAGCTAATAAACTTGTTGAATTTGACTCTATTATTAGCGATATCGGTGCGCTGTGGGCTAAAGGTATTATAAGCCCTAAGCTCATCAATCATCCAAAGCTAAACCTAAGACTTGACCAAAATGATATTAATAGAATGAAACCAATTTCATGTCTATATGATAGTCAGTGTAGGTCAATAAGATTAGAAATTGAATATAACGAAATATTTACTGATCAAAATATATATGTAATACTACCAATTGTCATTACAATATTAATGTTTAATTTTATCTTATGTGTACGACTTATGTATATACGTAAAAGAAGTCGATCTAATAATTTAAGACAAATTAGTCTTGAAATGTTAGATCAGACAGCAGTTTAAAATTATTAACAAATTGTAAATTTTGTAAATAATTATTTAGACAAAATTCTTCACAACGGCTAGTCTAAATGACTTCGATAATGAGAGTAATAATCATATGATTACAGACTCTCAAAATACTGATGAAAATAGTGATGACAATTCACTAAACTTATTGAACATTTGTGAATCTCTCAATGAAAACGAAGACGATAATTTTGTTGATGCGTCTCCGGAACCGCCAGTTCTGACCCGATACGATCAGGATACTTTTTATTATATTGATGAGTTAAAAAATTTTTGGTTACAGGACGATAATCCCCTTGTAAACAATACCTCTACTGACCAAAATATTAATATAAGAGAAACCTCATTACCTAATAATCATTTCTTTAACAACCATATAAATCAMTCGACTCCCTTAGCTCAATCTAGATTGATAGCAAGCTCTACAAGATTTCTTAATAGAGATACTAGAAATAACATGACTACTCATAATAGAGTAAGACATGAGGTTCAACCTGAAGTGTTTTTGGGTGACGGTAAACAAAATGCATTGGGTTGGCTCAAGAGATTTGAAGCTTTATCAGTTCACAATGAGTGGGGTACAGATGAGATAAAGATAACAAAGATCTTAGGGTTTTTAGATAAATATGCACTAAATTGGTGGGATACACATAAATACTCAAATGGTGAGAAAAGTTGGAATGATATTAAAACTAGTTTCATCAATACTTTTGATCCAAATTATGCTAATAAATTGGCAATACAACAAAAGTTAAGGGAAAGAAAATTAGGTGTAAATGAAAATGTAAATATCTATTTACAGGATATATTGCAATTGTGTTCTCAATATGATAGTGATATGTCGGAAGAAAGTAAAATAACTTATATAATGTTAGGATTACCCTATTATTATGTACAGTCTATTACTATGTTAGATCCCAAAAATACATTAGAATTGGAAGAAAAATTAAACAAACTAGAGTTTGGGTTAAAATATCAGTTACAATATAATAACCCATTAACGGGTACTGAAGTTCAAATTAATCAAATTAAACCAGAAAAATTCGATAAAATAGAAAAACAAAATAATGAGGTTTTAAATAGATTGGATAAAACATTAATGAGATTAGAAACAATAGTAGACGTAATGAAATTTCGACAAAATCAGTATCAGAGACCAAGCCCAGTCTCAAATTATAATAATCGTCAGCAAAGTACTAGATTTAATCCCAGAACAAATAACGTAGAGAGAAGTTGTTATAATTGTGGTGATAGAAATCACATGATTAGACAATGTCCAGTACCAATTGCTAGTGTTGTTAAATCAACACCAAACACAATGCCGAAAGAACCTTGTCCTCTAACAGACCACCCAAACGGGCTGAGGCCTCCAAACTAAAATTGGGGGCGAAAAACTCTAATGTAATTAAAATGGTAAACATTAATTTGTTACCAAAAAATAATGTGAACATAAATGTATATGTAAATAATGTCGAAACTCTAGCTTGTATAGACAGCGGAGCCGGTATAAGTTTGATTAGATTTGATTTTACTGAAAAGTTAAATCAAAAAATTATATATAGTAATAATCCGAAATATGGTTTATTACCAAACATGAACAGAATATTGCTAAACAAAATAGTTAATGTAAATATAAAATACAAACAATCAAATATAACACTTGAGCTTTTTGTTGTTGATAACATGACTAACACTTTGTTGTTAGGATGTGATTGGCTAAGGAAAAGCGGAGCTATAATAAAATTCACTGAAATGGGTGCGAGAGTATCAGTAAATACAATTAATTATAAATTTTCAAAATTAAGGGTTTTAGAAAATACTGTCTTAAGACCAATGCATTGTTCATATGTCAAATGTATCAGTGACTTACAAGAGGGTGATTTTGTAACGGAACCATCTACTTATAAAGACAAATATCCTAAAATTCTTATACCTAAATGTGTAGTTACGATAGAAAATTATGAGACGGCAATCCCTATTATTAATGTCACAGCTAATGAACATGTACTTTATGAAAAAACAAATATAGCTATTCTTGAACCATATTACGAAGAAGTAGAACTAAATAATATTAGTATACAAGACTCAGAAAATTTGCAATCAGATGTTTGTTTTGACATAAATCCTAAATTATCAGATATACATAAACATATTATTAAAAAGTTTTTAAATGACAGAGTTAAACAGTTTGCATTTAGTGAAAATGAGGTCACTGAAACTGAGATATTTGAACATAGCATTGAAACAGGGGATCACCCACCTATTTACTTAAAACCTTTTAGAGCAAGCCCTAAAGAAAGAGATATTATAGAAAGCCAAATTAAAGAATATTTAGACGCTGGACATGTAAGGCCAAGCCAGTCTCCATGGGCCTTTCCTATTGTTGTAGTACCCAAAAAAGGAAATAAATGGCGAATGTGTATAGACTATAGAAAATTAAATAAAATAACTCAAATACCTCACTGGCCACTACCTACATTAGAATCTATCTTACAAAGCTTAGAGGGCATGTCTATGTTTACTACTCTTGATGCTCGATCAGGTTATCATGCAGTCAAGGTCAAAGAGCAAGACCAACCAAAAACTGCATTTATATCACATTGTGGTCAATACCAATGGTCTCGAATGCCTTTTGGTTTATCAGGCGCTCCACATACTTTTCAACGTATTGCAGATTGTTTACTAGCCGGACTTAATTATTTAATGACTTTATGTTACCTTGACGATATTATTATTTATAGTTCAAATTTTGAACAACACATGGATAGATTAACAATAGTTTTTGATAGATTCAAACAAGCTAATATTAAATTACACCCAGAAAAAAGTTCTTTTTGTTACAGTGAATTAAAATTTTTAGGTCATATAGTATCAGCAGAAGGTGTGAGGGTTAATCCAGATAAAATCTCTGATATACTTAAGATACCACCACCTACCTGTTTAAGAGCTGTTCAGAGTTTCTTAGGGATATGCAATTTTTATAGACGTCATATTAAAGATTATTCATTATTAGCAAAACCAATGACTAACTTAACTAAGAAAAATGTTAGATTCGAGTGGACTAATGAATGCAATGATGCTTTTATTAAGCTAAAAGATTGTTTAACATCCGCTCCAGTATTAGCACACTATGACCCTAAAAGAGATACTAGAGTTCATTGCGATGCTAGCTATGATGGCATCGGATCAGTCTTAGTACAAATCATTGATGACAAACCTCACCCAATAGCTTATTTTAGTCGATTATTAGCACCTGCTGAGAAAAATTATAGTATTACAGAATTAGAAGCTTTAGCTATGGTTAAGTCAATTGAGAAATTTAGACCATTTTTATTAGGTTTAAATTTTACAGTTATTACTGACCATAATGCATTAGTTTGGTTAATGAATAGTAAATGTAATAATGGCCGTATAGCGCGTTGGTATATGTCATTAGAAGAGTATAGACCTTTTAAAATCGAATATCGTAAAGGTAGAGTGCATTCCGATGCTGACCTATTGTCACGGTATGCTACACGAGAACCCTTAGATAAAGATGATGAGATTAGAATTTTTAACATTGAAGAGAAAAATTTATCCGAATTACAGGTTGAAGATTCATACTGTAAAAAACTCATTAATTTAGTCCAGGCAAATAAAACTAATAAATATTTAATTATAAATGAGGTGTTGTATAAAAAAGGTTCAAAAAGTAATTTAATTGTTTTACCTAAAGATCTAAAAAATGAAATAATGTACCAAACCCATGATCACCCAACCGGTGGCCACTGTGGTATATATAAAACTTATGTGAAAATTAGAGATAGATTTTATTATCCAAAATTACTTGACATAGTAAGAAAGTATATTAATGCTTGTCCTGAATGTAATGCATCCAAAAGACCAGTTAAACCTTTGAGAGCTGACCTTAAGCCATTACCAATTGGCAAAATATTTGAACACGTAGTATTTGACTTTTTAGGTCCCTTACCTGTGACTGAAAACGGTTATGATAATATTATTGTAGGTGTTGATATTGCTAGTAGATATCTTGAAACTAGAGCTGTAAAAGGTGCAACAACAGAATCTGCCTTAAAATTTATGTTAGAAAATATAATTCTAAGACATGGTTATGTAAAAACAATATCAAGTGATAGAGGTAAAGCTTTTATTTCTGAGTTGTGTCAAAAAGTATTAAAAACATTAAAAGTTAAACAGTCATTTACTACTGCTTATCATCCACAAGCAAACGGTTTAGCAGAGAGAACTATTGGTACTATAGTAGGAATGATAAAACATTACCTACAAACCGATCAAACACTATGGGACAATTTTTTACCTTATATTACATTTGCATATAATTCGTCTGTACAGTCTTCTATTGGCTTTTCGCCTTTTTATTTAATTTATGGTAGAGATCCAGTATTAGGTTTAGACATTCCACTAAATATTGATACAAATATAAAATATGGTAAAAGAATTCCTATATTTATTTCTGAAGCTCGTGATATAGCAAAAGCTTGCTTAGAAAGAGCTCAAGAAAATCAGGCAATTATATATAACCGTAAAACAAACGTAATTAAATTTCAAAAAGGCGATTTAGTTTACGTATATTTTCCCACAAGATATGTTGGGAAAACAACTAAATTTTTAAATAAATGGTATGGCCCAATGGTCATTACTCATGTATATAGTGACGCTACATACAAAGTTCAAGGCGTAGTTCATAGCGGATTAATAAAAGTATTTTCTGTAAATATTCAAAGATTAAAACCATATAGAGGTACTATAGTAGACCCCACTGTATTAGACAGTTTAGATATTACAGAATTGCAAAACGAATTGCGTGTTTTAGATGAAGAACCACAATTCAACCTTCTTAGCAATGATGATCAAATCAATGTAAATACAGAACCAACTGACCCTTCAAATGAACCCATAATTGAATCCCAAATTAACATTAAATTAAGTAAACCAAAAAGAGGCAGACCAAAGAATAGCCTTAAAAAACAAAAAGTGATCGTACCTTATGTGACTAGATTTGGTCGTCACAGTAAACCTAGAATTTAAAACATTAGTTTAACTTTTAACTGTATATATGTATATATATAATTTATAGGAAAGTGTAATAACTCATGAACACTAATAAACACGATATCAGAGATGTAATTAACACAATTTCATCGAGATCTCATCTGCCAACACCAGATTATTATTACCGAAAATTTCATAATTTCTATCAATGTCGATGTACTTTATCCACTGAAAACGAGACAGTAGTGTTTTATGGTACTGGTGATAATAAATCTGAGGCCCAAAGAATTGCATTAAAACATATGCAAAATGGTTTTCAAATTTCGATTATGAAATTTAAATCCTTGTGTCGTATTAATTGGCGACCGATCAGTAAAATTTGGGAAAGATTAAAATGGACTTTATTTCAATTAGAATTAAATAAACCCCAAATCTATTATAACAACAAAAACAAATACTTTTACGTTGTACATATAGACTTAGATGTGTATGTAGTAAATAGAAATATAGATATTGCAGCCAAAGATTTACTCCAAATAATTTACGTTAATCAACATACTTTACCTGTTGAATTAAAATTAACTCTAGAGGGTGGTATTTTATATACTCCTTTACCTAGAAATAACATATCAAACCTGTATAGAGATTTACCTCTTAATAGAGAAATCCAATTCAGCAAAAATGATGAACTTTGATAATTTTGAAAACACTGCCGTACCTGAGTCTATCGATGAAGTAGAAGAATATACTTTTCAGGAACTTTATCTAAATATTGAACAAATTAAAAGATATCAAATGAACTTAGATAGAGTTTTACAAGAGTTTCCTAATTTAAATTTCGAAAATCGTATCGAACTCTTGCAATCAGCCTATACTCAATCAATACATTGTTGTGAACAATGGATATTTTATATCAGACAATATAGCATGAAAATAATTAAAAAGAAAGTATATTTAACTAGAATTTTTAATTGTCAACGTGAATTGCGTAATCAGATATGGGACATTAAAAGATTAAGGGATTTAATTCTCAAACAAGAAACATCTATACCTAGTAAAGCAGTGAATTATTTACATGGACATGATTTAGTCCATAGAGAAACTAAAGTCTTTTCTCAATTACATGCATTACATTAGAACTACCATAAAATGAGTTCACAATTAATTACCTTAGAAATAAGTGACTTATTTAATATTGAGAGACCTTTTAAGCCATATTTTTGTCCTTTTGATGATGAACATAATTACCAAGCTAACGATATTATTAGAATGACTAACACACGTGCAGATGTTTTTAAAATATTCGATAATATTGATGATTTACGTAAGCATATAGAAGAATGTCATTTCCAGTACTCGTTATTTGTAAAATTACCTTATGTTAATGCTCTTATAACTAGTCTATGTAACTACCAATTAACTCTAGCAGAATGTATGAATAGAGACAATGTGATCTTACCCAGAGGTTATTTTGTTAATCGTACACTTTATATGGGTTGTCGTGTTTGTGAGATAATAATGACATTGTATCAAGATCATATAGAAAAATCAGTAAACAATATTAGTATAACAGATATAAGTGTTTTAATGGGTAGTAAATATCATTTATTTGAACATTTGGGATATAAACCTTTTTCTTGTACAATATGTAAATTCAATGGTAATTTAAACTCATTTATATACCCAAACCGCTCATCGAGACTTGAAGTGGTTAGAGAACATGTCTCCAATGCACATAACCTTAATTTTAATATTCAAAGTCCAAAATATGACTTTTTAATAGATAATGATAAAATACCAGAAATTGAAACCAATTTTTCAAACCCATTGACTGAAACTGGATTTGAGAATATAACTATAAATCTAACTGAAAACAATATACCTTATCAGTTTATGAATAGATTTATATTTTAATAATCAAATTTATTTTAATAGAGTGATTTAATAAATCAAGATAATTAACTGTTAATAAAAAACTATGAATTTAAACAAAGTTAAAGATCTAATTTCAACAATTAGTGCAACCCACAGACAGCTCAATGTTGAAATAAATTTATTGCAATCACATATCACTAAAACCGATTATCTAACTTTGTTTTCTTGTTCATCATCACTTAAAGAAAATCTAAGTGCTATTAATCGTGTTGTAAACAATTATAATGACATTGACAAATCATCACTTGGCTTTGTGACACTGAAAGCCAAAGAAATTAAACTTTTAAATGAATTAGACGAAATTCAAAAAGTACTTTATAAAAATGTGTAAAGTTTTTGATAAATATTCATTTATAAAAGTAACTATACATCAGTCAAACCATGAAATTATTGTTTCAATAGATTTGTTAAGAGACAAAATTTTAGACAGACTAACACATTTGAAAAGACTTGATTCAAACTTTTATAAGAGTGAAATTGGAAAATGTTGTGAAGCTTTTCAGGCATATTTTTATGCAAAATCGTTAACATTTACTACAGAATTTCTCACACCTGTTGTAAAATACAAAGATTTTCACAAAGACTTGAAAACTTTATTGAACTATGTTCCCGTTTAGAACCTCCATTACAAATCTATAAATGTGATGATGTTTCTGAACATTGGCCTAACTGTGAACAGTGCAAAGTGTATATTAATCCTAAAAAACAGTTTATAAAACTAATTAGTAAAAATGTCTGAACTTGACCAGTCTCACATCTATTGGCCCATGCTAGAACATGAAATCAAAATTATGCATGAGCTTGATCGTAAACGGTTTAAATTAAGAAACATTGACCCTAATAATTATAAGCTAATGGCTTTCAGTACAGCATTAAGAGATCTATTTAATGAATTAATACGACTACAGAAATTTATTTTAAAAGGATTATTTCTTAGATATATCATTCTTATAGAATATCAATATATCAAAAATGATTTTATTAGATTTATAAGTAGATTTTTACAATGTATTGATTACTATAAAAATCTAAAAGCAAAAATACTTCAATCATTTAGTTTTCTTACTGAAGATAATATTGATACTTTTTATTTTAGTAATCAGCAATTAGATAGATTATGTCATTACAAAAATTATTTTATTCAAGATTATAATAACCATTTAAAAAATGAATAATCTTAAGAAACAAATTATTGAACATGTCGGCTATACTTTGTATATCAGAAACAAAATTATTGAATACAAACACATGAAAGAACAAAACATATTAGTAGAATTAAGTATTATTGATAATATAATTATATTATGTGAACAAATTAAAAATTTATTAGATGAGCGAATTGAAATACTTTATAAATTTACTCTGAAATACACAAACAAATCTGTATTAGTCGTTATGTTAGATCATATTAACTTTTTCTTAAAGTTAATTACATTAAAATTTGAAAATACTAAAAATTATTTAATAACATATAATGTAAATTTTACAAGCCAATTAAAACAAAAATTTCATTGGGATCGAGACCTCCTAATGTTTCTATTAACTCAATGTAAACCGGAAATCGATTAATATGCAAGCATTCTTACAAAATCTCGACTTTCATTTGCAACTAAGACATCACTTAGTGTTGTATAACATGAGATTACTGGCATACAAAAACTGTTTCACTAACAATATAAAAGCACTTGTAAATGCATTAATTAAGACCAATGAGCTAATTTTAAAGTTCGAGGATTTAGTAATTAATATCTTACAAACTATAAAATATTCCCATAAACCTAAATGTTGGTCAAGAACTTTATTATATAAAACTATTTCAGATTTAAATCAAATTTGGAAACACCAATTACATTTACAACAACTGGTGTTTCAACGTAATACTTCAATGCATATTGAAAAAGTGATAATATTTGCCCCATTTAATAACTAAAATATTAGTGTAATATTTATTAAGTACTTGTAAACATTAGTGATTTAGTGCTTAATAATTTGCTAATAAAACTTAATTGTGACCTTTTTGTGTAACTTGTCCCAAAATGATTTTAAGTAGAACTGAATTAAAACTTAAAAGAGGACATAGCGAGTGTAGACAACGTTTTTACAGTACACAAATTTCAACAATTCATATAATTAAAACATTACCAGAGATTAATAATATACCACTATTAGACAAACTTGAGAGAAAATTTAAGCAATTATTAAAAATATCCTCAAAACTTGAAGAGATTTATATAAGATTTTTATTGAAAGATAGTGAACAATATTGTGGTGACACACAGACCTATATCTTTTATGCAAACGAAGACATTATTAAATATACACACAAAGTTAACAGCTTAGTTGACGAGTTTATATTTTTTAATCCCGAAATACGTGATATCTTTAAGAAAATATTACGTACTCAGTATTATTATAAAGATTACTTCACTTGGCTTGTTGAGCAATATCCCTAAGTGATTAACTTCGTTGATATGCTTAATCTATTAGACTTGCCTATAGACATTTTAGAGTATCATATTATTAATCGACTTAATTTATATGATCGTTTAAGAGCTACAGGTGTGAGCAAAGCATTTGACAATATATTATATGATACGCCCATCAATATAAATTTAAATAATAGATTTTTAAGTGAAATTACATCAACACCTAAATCACTAAAAAACTTATTAAAATTATCTAACGACATTAAGTGTATTAATAAACTATCAATTAAGGTTTTTCATCCGTTAATAATTTTATTTTTGAACATTATTGTCAAAAAGAATGAGAGAGAAACCAAACTTAATAAAGTTAATAAACAGTCTATTTTAACAAATGTGAAAGAATTTAAAATAAGAATACCACCGTCTTACACTTTTGTTGACCCTATTATTTATTGGTGTCTTCATTACTGTGCCCCATCAATAAAAATATTGTACTATAGTGAACATTCAAACTGTGACTTAAAATATTTACTTTATAATTATATTTCATTTAATATAATTAAACTTGATTTTCTTTTAATTTACACACACGACCATAAATTTACAGAAGGTTTGTGTAAAATATATAATAAACAAACGCGTGACAAATATATTGCCGACTTTTTCAATTGTGAAGAAGAAAACTTTAGAATTTGTGAAACAACTCAATTAGCCGTAGAGTATTACGATGAATCTCTTAGCGCTAACAACTATTTAATTGAAATCTTATCCCCATCCCTAACCCAACTGTGCATTCATTCTTATGACAGTGATGAAATAAAAATCMAACACGTCGAACAGTTTATTTTAAAATGTGAAAAACTTAATAAACTTTTAATCTCAGGATTTCCAATTGATGACATTAATAGTTTATCATCACTTAATAACATTACTACAAAATTCAGTAATTTATCTGTGCTTAATATTGATATTACTGTTTATTCAGATCAATCAATCATTGATTTCTTGAAACCTCTAAATAAATTAACTAATCTAATTGACTTTACATTGAATGGCTGGTTTGAAGAAACAACCTGTGTGCCATCAATTATTGTTAAACCCTTTAAAAACCTTAAATACTTTACGTTTAACGGTTACCAAAACAAATTTTCTACAGGGTTTTTCAATTATTCTATACTAAATTATATTACTAAATATTGCCCTAAAATTGAATATTTAGATATAGATTTTATATTTGCTGACACTAAAGAYCGTCGTTTTTCATTTAATAGTGATTTATTCAAAAATCATAAAAARWWATTTCAATAAAAGAAAAAGAACTTTTGAAACCTTTTTAAAGAATTATAATACYGRTATAAGAGGACTGGTTGAGTTAATAAGTAAAWCTAAAATTGCATCAATTACTTTAGTAGGCAATTTTAATTTAAATAGTTTTACTAAAAAACAAATTCTCAGATTAGTCAAACATAAGAAAACTAAACTTTATTGTTTAGAATTAAATAATTATTTAAAAATGTCTCAACCCAGTACCAGTCACAATTGTGACGAGGACTGTCCATTATATGAGGATCATAGACCGGAAACACCCAATCCTCCTMTATATTTACCCAAAAATTGCAAACCTTATGATAATTTAATAAGGAAATATAATCGAAAATATAACAAAAATTATATATTAAGACRAGACATAGACTTTGGAACAATTAAAGTCGTTGTGAGCAAAAATAATGTTGTTTATTATMAACAATTTATTTTTGGTCCTCGAAAATCCTCTAATGAAAACAGAGAGCCTATGATATTTTTAATTAGTTCATCTCATAGCCCAAAAAGATCTCTTATTTATAAAATAAGATCTGAATATACACTATTATGTATACTTAATTATTATAAAACTAATATGTTACCTTTTAATTATATAAAACCTAAATATTCAATTAAATTAACCAAAACCATTAATAGTCAAAAATGGTTTAAACGTAGTGTAACAAAACGCTATATTTGTATATACTGCAATTTATTAAATGAAAATGGATATTACTTTACTAACCATATTGTCGACGAAATTAATAAGAATGAGATCACACATTTGTGCAACAACAAGTGTATTTTAATGTGTGAAACACATGATCACTGGCATAATAACAACCAAATTTGCAACGCAGAATGCAAACTATTTTGTCTTAAAAATAGTTTCGCAAAAACTTTGGAAACTACATGGCTTCCACAATTCACCCGTAATCATTGTGTTAATAAATTATGTATTTATTGTCTCAAATTAACCGACAGTAATGAATTATTAAATATATTAAAAAGTGAAGACATATCAAATGTCTTAAACACTTTCTATAACCATATTAATATGAAATCAGTGTTGTGTTTGTTGTGTCGTGCGAAACATTTTAGTCAATACAAAAATGGACATTCTATTGACCATTATATTGCAAATGATCTAAGTATCATTATTGATCATTTGATATCACACCATGTGACCGATATCCAAGAACCTCTACATCTGGAAGTCTCTACATTTAATTATGGTGAAGACATCACAGACGATGCTTTGACATGGATAAGACGGTACTTCTATGATGTTGGAGTAACGAAAATTGAAGAAATCATCAAAAGCAACATCAAGAAAGCATCACCGGATTCAGTTGTCTATTCATCACTAACAAAGGCGATTTCGGATATGGGAACACTGGGTGAATTTAATTCGTTTTATACCATACCTACTGAAGCTGATAACATAGCAGCCGATGATATAATCAATGACTTATTTAATAAACTTAATTAATAATTTAAACTTTCTTATTTAACCTTATAAACAATGTTTTTATTATA
This sequence comes from Oppia nitens, assembly GCF_028296485.1. Lineage (NCBI taxonomy): Eukaryota > Metazoa > Arthropoda > Arachnida > Sarcoptiformes > Oppiidae > Oppia > Oppia nitens. The sequence goes on along the minus strand of NW_026533227.1, from coordinate 13,333 downwards.
TAAAACAAACTTTATAGTCAACCAATTATTGCAACCAAATACTATAATAATCAATATACTTACATAATCTGAATATTGTATACACAATTTAACCCTTTTATAATTATATAATATACACTTATTATCCAATAATTTTAGTCCTAGTATACTATTTACTATATATAAATATCACAATTAATGAGACTATTCTGATATAATTTATATTATTATATAACCGTAACTATGAATCTATTATTATATAATCTATTAATATATTTTGTGACTTACATTACATTACATGCAAAACTAAAATAACCAATTCATATATTTGTATAAATATTTCCCAATATAAACACCTATTAGTGTAACTTAATATTATACTCTAATCAATATTATATAATGAATATTTAAACATATTTATTATAACATTTATATTACATTTATAACAATTTTACTTTATATCCTATTTAATAATTGATGTTTTTAATGTTTAATTGTAATTTTAATCTTTATAAGCGGACAGATATCATGAGATTCGAGTCGAATCTACAGGGAGAAGGGAGTGATGTCAATATAAAATCTATTATATAATAATATCCTTATATATATATATATATATAATACTCACAAAAGAATTTTTTAGTAACATTAAATTAATACATAAATATACTACAATACACAAATGTTCGGTGCCAAAAATCCAAACTCCTCTCCCTAACTGTAGAATAAATCTATATAAAATTTTCCCTACTCAGTGCCAGAATTACCAATTTTAGACATCAATCATTACATAACATAGTATAAATAGTATAATATTGTAGTGATTTCTGGCACCAACGCATCACTAAAATATTCCCATACACCCTTGAAAATTTATATTGATGCGACCGAGACTATAAAACCCCAAGTATTCTCAATGATTTTATCATTGAGATACTGGTAGTCACTCGGCATAAGACTAGTACTGCTAAGAGCCGTTAGCAGATCAGTTCTCTCCCCTTCTGGTTCGACCCCCTTCTCTGATATGGTCCGTATACTTGGATGTATACCTCGTATTGATGTCATTTTAAAATAAAAGCCTTTGGATTTTAATGTGAGTTTTTACTTTTATTGTCTCCTACCTTCTCTAAGCGACCTAAATCCGTGGGTTCCCGCGTCGGGAGCTCCAGTATCGTAAAGGTCCCTTCTTATCTACAGTCTTAAGGTAAGATGACTGGCCAGACGGTTCCGCCGTGTCGGGGGATCTGTTCGGTCATGTTGTCGAACCTTTCCGCGAAAATAGCTAATGGTCGGATCCGCCGTGTCGGGGGGTCCGGTCCAGTTATATGATGATACCATACCTTATCCTAACCTACCTTATGATGGTTGACCATCGGATCCGCCGTGTCGGGGGATTCGTACGGTCCTGCCGTCATTCCTTTACCATTGATAGTGTGCTAACGGGTCTGTCGTGTCGAGAGATCTGTACGGCTACGCTGTCCTCCTCCCTTACCTCTTTTGACCTATACTTAGTTATTGTTGGTATAGACTACTATATGTGTCATATGGAAGTCTCCGACATCCCCGAGATTGTACCAGGCCGCCGAAGGCTCTGCCCGATTTTTCGGCAATAGTCCTACGTCTTAGTGAAACAGTTGTAGTTTTGTCGGTTCTCAGTGTTATTTAACACTAATAGTCTGACCTTAAAATACAATTTACTAGGTGATCCAATAGTTGCTGTCTTCGTGACAATAGCACTAGTTTGGTTGATTGTTGTAATTATCGGCTGAGTGAATGTGTGTGTGAATGCATAGCAGTGGATTTCTCGAGTACATATGTGCTTTCGCTAACCTAGTTGGGAAATGCATAGTTACTATTCGATACCGACTGACTAGGCAGGCCAGTGGTCCCAAGAGGGTTCCGGTCTCCCGATCGCGTGATTGTGTGTTAATAGCCGATAACGGACACTGAGTTTAAGACCGTTAACATACGCTCCTCAATAGTGATCCGAGAGTATAGTTAAGGTTTGCCTTAACTTTATGAGTCTATAGTCACCTTCGGGATTGACTGACCCGGTATAAATAAATATTTGGACACCTAATAGTTTATTGTTGTTACATATGCACTGTTCTTACAATATCACGGCCAAAAACCTATAGGTGATGTCAATTGACCCCAGAGACGACATAGTTATGTCTGACCAGATTTAACTGAATACCGTATGTGAGATAATAGAAATGTTACGATAATTTTGTAATACTGTCAGCAATCTGTCGGTCATGTATTGTCTTTATCGTACTTGAGTGTATGATGTGTTTCTATAGATTTATGTTAATTTATGTGATCGGTGACTCTCCGGCGATGCATTCGTTGACCGATGCGGCGGCGGTTGTGTACGCGACACCGCTTGCTGTAGTTAATGAGCGCCTTATCATTGACGCCACCACACATACAATTTTGTCTAATATAGTCCTTGTCTATGTATGTTAGTTGAATGTAATTTTGTTGTCTGTTGTAATGTTATACAGTACAGATTAGTAGTCCAGTGATAGTCACCGTAACAAAGGTTTCGGGTGTTATCACATTTCACCGACGAGTGTTGGGTAGGGTTTAACTAGTGTTTAAACGCCTTTATTTAGTGCCGGGTAGGCACGGCTTGGCGGACATATATGGGTTAGATTCCCCCAGAGATTGCTTGTGACGATCCCATGGTTATGTCATCAGAGTCAGAGGACTCTGATTTATAGTTTGGCCACAGGGTTGGTCAACGGGTATAGCATTACTTATCCTATAGTGGGTATTTGAATAGACTATACGCCGGTTTTACCGACGGTAGTACCGAGTGATGGTACTGACCCTTAGACTCAGTCTTACTAGTAGATTGGGCATTGAGTTGCATGTTTTGGTTAGAGGGAGGCTTTGAGGCTTCTCTCGTTGGCAATTATTGGTAGGGCCCGACCAGTTAGTCAATCGTTATGTTTTAGTTACCAGTTTATAATTGCGACAAGACATTTGTTGTCATTGAGTAATGTCGGTTTTTGTTTGTTTTTAGCGCAAGTGTTGCGGCTAGCCAGCCATTGTATGGATGCTGATAACACTGTATCGTCCTGTCTTCAGTATACTATAGTTGTGTCACGTGTAGTGAGTGACCAAACTAGTAAAATAGTTTTTACTGGTCTTAGAGCTTCTGACCAGACCCGAGTGGTACAGACTTCGAGTCTTAACTCTCAAAATAATGAGTCTGTCTTAACATTAAATAGTGTTTCGTTTGATAGTAAAGGTCAAATTGAATTAAATAATCTCAGGACCAGAGATAATACCTTTTATATAATTGGTCCGCAAAGTAGTAATGTCTTAATTTACGATCAATCAGACATAGATTGTATTAATAATTGTGTAGTAAAAGCTAATATTGTGCCCAATGTACAATTAAGACAGCCTAAACCACTACAGGAGTACTGTGCCAATAGTGGCGGCCATTCCAGTGGTTTACGTGAAATCATTGCATGGAAAGTGAAGCGAGTAACTCACCCCAAAAATTCTCATGAAACATCTAAATAATCAACACTTTCCAGATATAAATGGCAATGCTATTAAAATAATATTGAAACGGTATAGAAATAAGATATATTATAGTTATAACAGGAATGATAAAATCTACTCATTACAATATGAATAAATTTTAAAATAACATTTGATAATAATTATGATAAACAATATTGTAACTATTAAATAAACACACACATTTTTAAATATTAATTAATTTGCATAATATATCACAAAATACATGATAATCTTATTTTTTAAATATTTTATTGCATATATATTTATAAAATTTTTAATTAATTTTATTTTGACTATAATATGTATATTAAGTCATCACATAACACAGTCAAACACAGTAATAACTATACTTTTTATATTATATAATAGAAACCTATGATATTTTTATTGTTAATATTGCAACTACAAAATTAAAATAATAAAATGTTATGACAACAACATGAATATCTATTTCAATGCTATTACTAATCAAATGCCATAAAATTTATTGTATTTTATTGCGTACTGAATTTTGTTAGAAAAACTTTTTAAAAATATTTTCTAACAATAATTTTATAATTCATGTTAAGTATTATTCAATATTTAGTTAGCTGTAACCCCTAATTTGTTACAATAGGTATTGTATTTTTTTTTAACAATTTAGTGTTATATGAAAAATATTTTTTGTTTATTAGTATTTTGCAAATCAAACTCAAATTCAAGTGTCAAAATAATTTAACGGCATTTTCCCCATTATTATAACTGTTAGTTGGTTTCATTCAATTATTTTGTACAATAGATTGTATTATTTATAAATTGAGTAAATAAACTAAAATAACATAAAAAAATTATTTTATTTCTATAAATAGTTGAGAAATGAAATAATATTAATAAATACGTTTATTGGCATATAATTGAGTTCATTATCAATAAAAAAATAACTCAATGTATAATAAAGTATATAATTTCATACAAATATATTTTTTTCCAAAGTATTGTGTAAATAAATATCCTACAAAAAATCCATACAATAATTAGTTTTTTATTATCTAATACAATTTATTATTATGTATAACAAAATACCATATTATAAATAATGCTTTTTATCTACAATATACTGTATATAGATGCTGTAATAAAGTATTACAATTATTAACAATAACATATTAATAACATAGAGTATTATATTTATTATATCCAAGAATTTTCAATTACAGAATATTCTATAATTAGCTGCTATTTTCACATTAATTATTGATTATATCAAAATAAAATTGTATTCAATAGAGTTATATTGTACTTCAACTACTATACAATAAACTACTACAACAATAACTTTTACAACTACTACTACCCGCCCCATCATTATATACTCACTGAGTTTGAAACCCTATTTGCTGTATGGTATTCAATAAAATATACGGTAACTATTATAAAACTATATGTTAAATATGCCATTCACTGTTCAATATACTATAATTATCTCTATTTAATAGACAATTAAATAGCTATTTATTTGTATACATACAAACTAACTTATTATACATATATAATACAAATAATAAAAAATACATACCATTTTTAGTTAATGAGAACATTGAATAAAATAAATTTACTATAAATCCAAAACATATTTTAAACACACAAACACTTTAAACTAAAAAAAATAAGTTCACATAAACTAAGAAAATAGTTTTGTTTTATTAGTTTTTTGTTATTTTACAGTAAAATAAATAACTTACTAAAAATATTCAATATATTATGCATAAACCCACATAAATGTATATTAATATAACTTAATATTTTTAACAGAAAATATCTATTTCTCACCACTAGTTTATAAATTATAATCATATGGTATATAATCAGAAAGTTTATATTTACTGTAAATTTTATATAAACTTAAAAATTTTCATTACCTATTGGAGGAAAAAATTAAAATATAATAAACTTTATTTTCAAAGAAAATTATACACATTTGATATAAACTAAAGTATGTTATGAAACACCATTTAAAGTCAATAAAGGGGCAGAAAATTATTGTTTTCCTCAAAAATAAAAACTTGTATTTCATGAATGGTTTAACACTTGGTTTACATAAGTTAAATAGTCATACATATCAAACATGTGCACAGATTAGCAATAAAAACAGACACACGCACAGTAAGTAAAAAAGTGAGAGATCTATAGGTTCCAGATGTCCATTAAATTGGAGTATTATACTTATAAATTATATCAAATTCAATTATCAATATAAATTCAATATCAAAATAATAATATAATTGTACAATAAATAAAATAGTATAAAATACTGTATATAATTTATAAGATATATTTATTTTTTTAAATACAACTAAATTTTCATTGCCCAATAATTTGTATTTATAATTTACCAAAAATTAATTTACGGTAGTTTAAATTGTAATAGTATATGTAATATATGAATCAATAGTATGAAAAATTAATCTAAATAATAATTATAATAATAATAAATAGTACATTGAATAATACTTAGTTGAAAAAAATTTATTAACAAAAAAATGATAATATAATATTAATGCTTAAATATAATATACAACAAAAATACAAATATTTTTTAATTTCATTATGTATTATTACAAAAAATAAATTGCTGAAAATTAACATCATCATTTTTTTCTATACATAACATTATCTGTCATAAAAAAATCATTTGTTAATAACAAAAAATCACGCATATGTGCATATGTGTATGGCTAACATCTACTATATAGTATTTAATACCAATAGGATAAACAGTTAAAGCTCATACAGTATTATATAATACCAGTGCAACCAAAAACACATACCAGTGCATAAGATAGATTGTACTGTAGACATGTAAAATGATTTATCAATGACAATTATCCACAATCTATTAAAGGCAAGTGCACATACACTATACATTATTTAATGCATACCAATGCTTAGCTATATTATAATTTATAAACATCAATGTTTAAAGCACCCATAAATACATACACATACATACATAAGCATACAATATGTTTGTACGGTTTTTAGGGAACTATGAAAATATTATATATATTTTTTAATAAATATATATATATATATATATAATAATAATAATACTGTATATGTTATGTAATATTAAGCTAATATATAATAATGTATAATATTGTAACCACTTCATTTTGACAATAATGTTTGTTACTCTACTCTTATTGTTTGTGTTAATAATAATAGTTTTTATTTTAAGTGAAGTTTTCTTTCGTTATTATTAAAATGTTTTTGCAAAGTATAGTTATATTTACGTTGGTTTCGTATAGTATAGGTATCTATACTGACTATGTGACATTGATTGATTCTGGTGAAGACGACAAATTTTTATCAAATCAATCGTACGAATTGGTTAACGTTATTGACCGAAACACTCTTATCATACGAAATTCGAAATGCGATGTTTTGCAAATAAAGACATCGGATGTTAAAGAAAGATTTTCAGCTGACGTTGGTGTCAACCGTAGATTTAAGTGCAATGGATATGTCAATGTCGAAGACAAAAATGAAACATCTATTGAAACAATACAAAAATGGATTATAATTAAGATACAAATGGTCACTGTAGATAGAGACATTAAGGACGCAGTCAATCACGTCTTAATATATAAAGACAAAATGTATGAGCCTGATTATGGATCACATACTTCTGGTATAATTTATATACACAACGACAAGTGCGAATCAACTCCTGTACCGTCAACGTATGTTACAGTTCACTATATTTACGATACCAGCACCGTTTTGTACAGATGCTATCATTTGCAATTTTACAGTAGTCAAATTGATAAAATTAATTATAACTACAAGATTGACTCTACTTATACGTTGGAAGTATTACCTATTAGTGGTAAAATAATTTATCTCAAAACAAAAGAAAAATTTGGTAGTCATTCAGTAAAATTAGAGCCATCGTGTCCGACAACAGAAGATAGTTACATAATTAACAACCCCGTACTTAACATATCCACTATTACTTCAACTGAAACAGTACACCATACATCTACAGTTACCAGTACACAAATACAGCCAACTGAAGTAATGCAAATAAAGACAACAACTACTACAATAGTTTGCCAACCGACCGGTCAGTCGCAAGAGATAATTAAAAACGACATTAATAATGTATTTTCCAAACGTAAATTATTAGAATCAATAGGATTGGTATCGTCTGCGACTCGCAATGCAGTACTTCGTCAATTTACTTCTCAAAAACCTCAACCCGTAACTCCAGTACCTATTCCTGTAGAAGATAATAGATTAAAAGTAAAGATCACAAATTTTGAACTACCAAAACAAACTAATAAAGTACAAGATATTAAATACGAAGATGAGAAAGAAGATGATAATATCGACGTAATTCCTTTAGAAAACATATATGTTTCAAACATTACAAGGAAATTTGATGATCTAAACTATACAACGGTAGCAGCTTACCATGGCATTCAATTTACAAGATATGGCAAGCTATACGCCTTCACAGATGAATTCATACATTTTATTAAATTTGACTTCCCATTTGAAAATTTTCGCATATCTTCTTTACATGATATAAACTTGTGTACAGAAATGATATCAAAAATTACTGTAAGTGGAAACATAACCGAAGCCGAAAATTTTGTGACTACATTAAACAATACATGTCAAAGTTTCGAACAAAGTATGGCCTCCTTTTCCGAACAAATTGATATGACCGCCACTAAGACACTTAAAAATTTCCGTTTAAGACAACAATCAAGAGGTGAAATAAGAAATAAGCGTTTCATTGATCCGATATCTGTGGCTGTAGGAGCCGGTGCAATCTGGTTGGTGACGGAAGTGATCTCCGCTAAACACGACCGAAAGAAACTATACGATAGGGTTACCGATTTGGAGGATTCTGTCGAAAAGACTGCAAAAAGTTTAAAGATTGTAGCAGAAAATTTCATAGGTTTTTCCAAAGAAGTTTCCGAAACAATGATAAAATTTAATGAAAAAATAAATCTACTAAAGAGTTACACTACCACAGAAATTAATAATCTTTACAATTCATTAAATGATTATAAAGATTACTTAGAGAGCAAAATAATCATTGTAGCTATAATGTCTATTTTTAACGATTATCGATTGGCAGAAAATAATTTATTTCAAAATCAATTAGTCGTACTTTTAGATGGCATACAAACATTTGAAAACATTTTCAGTGTTATTAATTCAGGGCGACTTAGTCACGGATTACTGAGTTGGCGGCGCCTAAACCGTATATTAAGCAATATCGAGAGATCTTTTAATAACAATTTTGACTTAGGTATTCATAGATCTGAACGTCAGTTATACTATACTTTTCCACTAATTTCTACTGCAATCGATCCAAAGACGAACAAAATTTACATTTCCATTCGAATACCGCTGACCAGAAAGAAGAGTAATAGAAAATATACCATAATAAAGCCAACGTTTTTGCCGTTTACATGTTTAAAAGAAGATTGTTTCAATAAGGGTAGTAAAAATAAAACATTAAGCTTCATCAACGGTGATACGCTATGGTTAGTAAATGAAGATGAGACAGACCTAATGGGAACCATATCACCTAATTTTATTAACTGTCAATACATAAACCATCAGTATATTTGCTTTACATTTGATGTTAACCAAATTATGGAAGCAAAAAGTTGTTATAAAGGTATCTTTGATTGGGATGAAAGAAAAATTGGTCAAAATTGTGACATCATTACACGTCAATTGGACGACTATCAACCAATTGCTATCGGAGGTGATCGATATGTTATTCATAAAAATGCACTACCTGTTTATGATTTATTGTGCGAAAACAAAAATCCAGTGAGACATCACTTAACTGAATTCATAGAAGTTATCAATCTAGATCCGGGTTGTGACGTCTCATTCCCTAGTATCGGTCGGATCCTCAGGGGTCCGTTTGCGAGGCCTCTTCGTAATGAAGTGGATAACCAAGCATTTTCATATCATTCAGAGCTTTTGACTGAAATACAAAAAATGTCGACAATAAGTGATGAACAGGTTAACAGTTTGATAATACCAAACATTACGGTTCCATATATAAGACAATATAACTCAACGATTGATGACGTATTCTTCGAGTGGGACACAAAAACTCTGACAAAATTTACAAATTATTTGTCTACTATGCAACAAAATTTAGCAGAAGCTATCAGCGAAGTAGAGACGGTAACGGCAAAGAAGACCGGAAGTTATTTTGTTAAAGGTTTAGTCGGGACATTTAGTGGTATCATTCAAGTGTTGATGATTACTATAGCAATAATGGGTGTTTTATCGTACAGTAGAGTAATAGGTTCTACGGCTTGTTTTCAAGTAATTGCTATGACTGAGGTTGAAGCCTCTATCTTTGGTTTAGATCGAGAATTGTTTTCAATAGATATACAGACAATCGTAGATCTGACAGTTATCGGATTACTAGTTTTTATTTTAACGTTAATTGTTATAACTACATGGAGAAGAAGAACCGTCTACACCCATTCAATTGGTAGGATTATCGAAACATCTTCAAATAATTGGACTATTTTGGTATTCATAGTAAAAGAAACACCTAACATATGTACTTATTTTGTCGAAGTCGTCGAATTGCGAGTACCTGTGTTGATCGGACAAGCAGGAAGACAAATTACTGACTTAAGAGTAGCTAACAAAGTGATACCATGGCATATAAAGAACGGACGTAGAGGAAAGACATTGTCGTTGGGAGAGAAAGTTCATATCTATGACAACAATGACTCATTGATCGATGGATGGCAACAAATTCAGATTAAAATAAGCGCTATTAAATGGAAGTATTTACCAGAAATGCCACATAACAGACGTCCGGTGTTTCTCAATAAGATTAACGAACATGGAGTAGCGTTTGTGAATGTAGCGCCTAAACGACTTTAACCAATTATAAGACAAAAGACAGATTTTCAAGGACATGAAACTGAATATTTTTTTTATAATACTTTTAATACTTTATTTTAAACTTGTCTTACAAAACCGGTTATATTTCCTATATATTTTAATCACTCAATAAACTTGTTTCAAGCATTAAAAAAATTGTGTTTTATTAACTATATAAGCAATGGTTATATGAAGTAATCATTCATTCTATTATTACTTCAGTTTGTGTAAGCATTGATTTGGTGATACTTTTTAATAGTTGTAAAATTAAATTTTATGATGACAAGTGAGGTTAGACGTAGTGTTTCATACGAAGCATTGGATATTAACAATGCAGATCCAATCGCACCTGTGTACCGTTCTATTAATGATGACCAACTAACCGATAGAAGTGTCATGGATAGAAGCTCAATTGGCGTTAGAGATAACGATAACCATGAAAGACCAACTGAACGCGACAATACATTTATTAGTCATCGTTTTGTTAAGTCATACAAGCATCCACAAATCGATGCTTATAATGGAAGTAAAAGTGGTGATTTTGATGATTGGATAACCAATTTTGAGCTGTTAGTGTTCGGCAATCACATCATTCCTGACGCTGAGAAACGGAAACTATTGATCAACAATTTGGGATCAGAACCGAAAACCTATGTTAGATATGAAGTAACCAATGGTACCTATGTTGCGATCAAGAAGAAACTTATGGGCTGTATGGTGGATCTGAAGACTCTATGACAGAAATGATTAATCGTAAGTTTGATTACGGCCGAGAACCGATACAAACTTATATTGTCGAGAAAAATAATTTGATTGAAAAGTGTTCTCCGGAAATGAGCCTTAAGAACAAAAAGCAAACGATTGTAGATGGTTTCAAAGGATATGAGTTCTATGAGGATATGTTGGATATTACTCGAAACACAGATATAAATAGTGAACACGAGTTGATAAAATTAATAGTTAAAAAGTTCAAAAATCATGAGAAGGCTAGAAACGCAATTAATCCCAAAGGTTATAAGACTGAAGACGATGATTTAAAACGTTTGCTACGTAAAAGTATTGAAACAATTAATAATACTAAACATGTAACGTTTAATCGACGCGATCAAACGGATTTCAATAGAAGAGAATCACAGGAAGTTAATCAACGTAGTTCGAGAGACTACACACGAAATAGACAGCAAAATTTCAATTTACGTAACAGAAATTTTAAACAATATAGAGACCCTTCGTATGAAAACGATAACTATAATAAACGTTATAATACTTCGTTATATGAGAACACAAATAGTTACCGAAGAGATAGTTTTGGCGATGGTAGTCGACCAAGTAACAAGGATAGTAATACATTACCGAAGAGAGTGGATAACAACCCAAACAAGGCTGACAGACAGCAACATCCTCTACAAGAAGGAAAGCTTTCCAGACTAGGTCAAGGTGTTTCAATTGTGGAAAAATTGGGCACATTAAGATTAACTGTACCCAACAACGAAAAAATTCAAAAAACTAATTAGATCGAGTGATGATAAAGATGGACATACACTCGATAAATTTTATTATAGCTATCCATCTAAATATAAACTATATTTTGATATTAAACTTAATAATAATAATTATAAAATTTTATTCGATTCGGGGTCGGATCTTTCTTATATTCATCCAAAATTACTTATCAAACTTAAAGTTTCCGCTACGAAATGTCACCCAATCCCAGTTAGTTTAGTTAATGGATCCAATATAATAATAAACAAAAAAGTAAAAATTTTACTTTCATATAAAAATATAAACTTTGATCATACGTTTTACGTGTTTGATAATTTAAATGAAGACGCGATTTTAGGTATGAATTATTTCATGGACGCTTTGTTTCATAATAATGGTGACATTGAAGAAATTTTCCCATCGCTCGTCCAGTGTGGTATCAATAAAAATTTATTATACGATATCTCTCAAAAATCTGAAGAAAAATTTATAATTGGTACTAAAGATGAAGAAGAAAAAGAATTAATAGAAAATTTATTAAACAGGTTTACAGATGTTTTTGCTTTCAAAAATTCAGATTCGAACTATTTCAAGCGTAGGCATTAAACATTTAATTGACACCGGCGATGCTTTGCCTATTAAACAAAAGAATTATCCACGCGGATGGAGGGAAAAAAGATGAGATCACTACAATCGTTGACGAAATGTTAACTAATAAAGTAATAACAGAATCTGTTAGCCCCTGAAATAATCCGATTGTATTAGTTAGACAAAAAAAGAGAAGACAAGGTTTTGTCTTGATTATCGTAAACTTAACAAAATAACCAAGGAAGACGTGTTTCCGTTACCGCTAATTCAAGATCTAATAGACCTATTAGAAGGAATAATTTTCTTCATTTGACCTATGTTGTCAATGAGATGAAATTTCTTGGCTTTGTTATCAATCGAAATGGTACTAAACCTAATGAAGACAAGACAAAAGCCATATCTCAATTTCCTGTACCTCACAACTTAACTGGTATTAGATCGTTTTTAGGGATGTGTAATTATTATAGAAAGTTTGTTCAGAATTTTTCTTCAATCGTCAAACCCTTAACTAATCTTACACGAAAAGATATACCATTCATTTGGAGCGCTGAATGTCAAAAAGCGTTTGACGAAATTAAAAATAGACTTTTGAACCCTCCGATACTTGGACATTATAGGCAAAGAGAACCGTTAATCTTATACACAGATGCTTCCGGTATTGGTATCTCTGGAATATTATGTCAAATACAAGACGGTAAAGAAAGGGTACTATACTATGCAAGCGCAACGTTGAATAAAGCAGAATCTAATTATTCAACAACTGAAAGGGAATGTCTAGCTATTGTATGGGCTATCAAAAAGTTTCATCAGTACTTAT